>NC_079459.1:21662051-21924551 GCF_903798145.1 Danio aesculapii | reverse complement strand
AAACAAATGCCCTATAGGTGTATTGGGTTGGCTAAATTGTCCGTATAGTGTTTGATTGTGAGTGAGTGTGTATGGATGTTTCCCAGAGATGTGAGATGAAACATGTGCTGGATAAGTTGGTGGTTCAGTCCGCTGTGGCGACACCGGATTAATAAAGGGAATGAATTTATGAATGAATGAATGAATTTAATCCAGTGATTTTAATGATGAATTTTCAGCTTCATTACTGCCGTCTACAGAGTCACATGAACCTTCAGAAATCACTCTATTATTATTATTATTATTATTATTATTATTATTATTATTATTATTATTATTATTATTATTATTATTATTATTAATGGTGATAGTAATAAAAGCAATAATGACTGGTCTAATCATTTCTTTTGAAAATACATACAATAAGTAATAACAATTTAAACAATTTTTGGATAAACAAAATAATAATAAAAAAAAAAAAAACATTAAAAACCCGACCCCAAACTTTTGACCTGTAGTGTATATAAACAAATATTTTATACAATATAGTAACGTATATATATTAAGATACACAGAAATATATGCAGTACTATATACGGTATATTTCATAAATAGAAACTTTTACTTTGGATGTAATTAATTGCTGTTATTTGTTTGACAGCACTAATATATCATATTTTATATATCACACTATATATTATATTTAACTGTGGAATAATTTATTATTTTAAAAAGTATATGTGGTTAAGTTTGTTTTCATATTCAGTCCTTCATCTGCAATTTATATTGCGTTTCATCTAATTTAGGTCTCTTGGCACCTGTTTGCTTTCTTCACGATTATGAGTTATATGCCATAAACAACTGTTTTTTCTATTTCCTTTGTTCCAGTAAGTCAGTGTTGATGTGATGTGCCTGCCAACAATCTTTCTAGCAGCAATGCTTTACAAGTCTGCTCAGCACATGATGTGCATTCTGATATGTGCACTCTGTGGCTCAGTGCTGCTGTTGATCCAGAGCAGAATTCATCCTGCTGTTGCACAGGACATTTTTTCATAAACCTGTTGATTTGGAGATTTCTGCCTTTTTACATAATAAAATATAAAGTCTAATGGGAAGAAAAAAATCCTAAATGCAGTTTTAAGTGTTTCTATTTTTTGCACTTTATCAATTTGCTTCTGTAGATTTTAACTACTGTTTTTATTTTTAATGTCTGTTTCCTTAAAATAAATAAAGACCATTTATTAAGCAATAAAAAAGGCCATAACTATTTTATTCATAATTAAAGTCTAAAGGTTTTTACAGAAGGATTTGTTAATGCATAATTCTCCTCATTATATTCAACATTTTATTATGCAAAAGGTTTTTTTCTGACTTTTTGCAATATTTTTAAAACAATGTAGTGAAAAAAAGATTCTCAAACCTTACTCTAAATGTTCAAATGATAATATTTTGTCTAGAAATATATGCAAATCAGTGCCTATTTAATTGAATAATGCATTATTTGCATATTTAAACCTTAATTTGATGAAAAGTGTGACGTTTTTAATGTAATGTAATCAACCAACTGGGAAAATATGATGATAACTATTAGTTCACTTTTCTATTTTATTATAGATTAACTATAATTGACTCTATTTATCTGCAGTGTCCTGCTTCAAATTGCACAAACATGATGAAGGATGTTTGTGGTTTAGTGCAGGTTAACAGAGGCCAGAGGGCTGTTAACTGTTAACCCAGCATCACACCACATGCTGCAAACTAACCATTGCCTCTGTTGCCATGGCAACTCGCAGCAGGTTGCCAAGCGAGGACGGCTCTCTTTCGAGCAGTGGATCTGGGAAGCTGAACACTGGCAGAAGCTCCACAGCTCGCAGATCCACAATACAGAAAACACCCAAAGAAGAGCAGCACGCCAGAAACGGTATGAAGACACACAAAGAAAAGGAGCAATACCATTCTTTCAAATGTTTATGAAATCTGTATTTTTTTTATCTAAAAGCATTAAAACAGCATATAAAAATTCTAACATTTTACATTTTAAAAGAACTTTATTGTAATTATTTTATAAAAGAAAACAAATATATGTATGTATGTGTGTGTGTGTGTGTGTATATATATATATATATATATATATATATATATATATATATATATATATATATATATATATATATATATATATATATATATATATATATATATATATATACACACACACTTTTTCTTCAATTCTATGAATACTATGAATACATAGAAGTATTTATATTTTTGCATGTATTATTTGCAATAGAATTTCATTATTCGTCATTTAAACATGATTAATACAATATACAAAAGTTATTATTATTATATAATGTTATAAATTTTGTATACTGCAAAATTGTGCTTAATAAAAGTGGTGTAAAAATATTAAAATAAAAAAAAGTTGCTAAAAGATTTGAAAGAATTTGACATTTAAACAAGGAAACAAATTCATAAATCAAAAATCCTAAATCTATAAGATACATTTATTGTAAAAAGTTTAAAAAACTGCATAATTTATTTGTATATTTTCAGAAGAAAAAAAAAAAAAACATTCTCAAAGCATTATAAAAAAGTGTTACTTTGTTTTGTTTTGGAAAACATTGTTAGTCTATGTGAACCAGACGCTGCTGCAGACTTTATTTCAGTTCGATAACAAATTTCTAAGTAAAGTGGAATATTGAGTAGCGGGGCGGGGTTTTGTGTTTGCACTCCTCCTCTCATCTTTCACTTGTAGCAAACTAAGGCCCGTTTCCTCTAATACGTTTTTGTTTTAATCCGCATAAGTTTTGCTACGGTCATCTTCACTGTATGCATATTTATAAACAACAGATATTTTATAAATGGCACATTTAGAACATTACTGCCTCCTTTCATTTTCAGTGAAAAATACGAAACATGCCCTGTCTCTTTTCCTGAATATCACTTTTAATAATCAATAATGGCCATTATAAAATTATAACGTACAATAAGTTTATACATTATAGGAAAAAAAAGGCAAGCAATCAGTCAAATGTGCAGAGTCAGTGTATGTGGTTACATATATTAATATATTAATTTATCTATGCGCTCAGCCAAAACATTTTACCTGAGAACAAGTAATAGATTCAAAAGACCAAAGTCAGGGAATGTCATCAGATATAGACAACAAGGGGATTTAAATATCATGTTTAACAAATATAGTGCGTTTAGATCCAGCAGTAGATTCTTGATGAACCGTCCAACGTCCACAGCTCTCACCTGGGGTTCTGTGCTCAAAGCACCTGCTGGCTACCTAGAGCTCAGACGAGCGCATACACAGGAGCGCATGCCAGAGTGTGTGTGTGGTTACGTGATGTGCAATTTCAGTGGTGTAGTGTGGACGGAGAGCTGTTCAGAAATGGTAGGTGACACCGCAGTGTGGACATGGATCATTTTTGTTCTAAAACACAGTTTTAAAACTAAAACTTCTTAGTGTAAACGGGGCCTAAAGGTTGGAGGGGTGTGGCTATCAATTCAATTCAATTCAATTCACCTTTATTTGTATAGCGCTTATACAATGTAGATTGTGTCAAAGCAGCTTCACATAAAAGGTCATAGTAAATAGGAACAGTGTAGTTCAGTTTGTAGTGTTTAAGTTCAGTTCAGTTTAGCTCAGTTCAGTGTGGTTTAATAATCACTACTGAGAGTCCAAATATTGAAGAGCAAATCCAACGATGCGCAGCTCTACAGATCCTGAACCATGCAAGCCAGTGGCGACAGCGGAGAGGGAAAAAAAACTTCACTAAAGGCGGAAGTGAAGAAAAAAAACCTTGAGAGAAACCAGGCTCAGTAGGGCACGACCATTTTAATTTTTCCGCTGGCCAAACGTCTTGTGCAGAGCTGCAGTCTCAGTGGCGGAGGCTGGAAGCTGGCCTCAGCGAAGACTCGTCTGTCTCTGGAGCGTCATAGGAAACAGTCTCATGTTCTCCACTCTTCCATGACCATCGCAGTAGTTGTTCAGGATTCGGCCAGGTCCAGGATATGGAAACCTTGGGATCATCTCGTCGTTGGTCTTGGATCGAATCAGTGACTCTGCATAGTCTGAGGGCCTCGGGAAGAGTATCCCCAGGTGGAAATGGAGAATAAAGAAAATAATTAGCGTAGCTGATGTTCACAGTGTATATCAGCAAGATGCATAACCTGTGTGGAAGCCCCCTAAGTGGTGCACTAAGTGTATGCTTTACTGAACAGATAGGTCTTTAATCTAGTTTTGAATTGGGAGAGTGTGTCTGAGCCTCGGACGTTATCAGGAAGGCTATTCCAGAGTTTAGGAGCTATAAATGAGAAGGCTCGAACTGGCATCATCAGAGAAAGACTATCATTCCAGAATAAAGATTTTGATGATAGATTACCAAAACAAGCAGTTTTTTTTCATTAGAATAACTTGCACAGATTAAATATTTACCTTAAGACTAAAAATGTGCCCAAGCAAAATAAACATCATATATTTTGATGTCACGCAGACTTTTAAACACAAAATAGTCAACCTGCATCAGTTCAGTGACTTAAACACATTCTCATACCAGGTTTTATCAGCAATTTTAAAGTCTTTGAACCTCAATACAGCGTCATTATTCACAAACAACTTCACCTAGAAATAAAACCTGCCATCCAAGATCTTACACGAACCCATAAATAAGTTCCTGTATCAGTGTCTCGGTGTCTAGCATCAGGCTTGTTTATTAGCATTTACAGCTGCACTTTTTGCTGATCCGCCTTTTACCCTCTTACAGTAATTTTATCAGTCTCCTGTGTGCTTTTTCCAGACCATTATGACTCTCTAACCGGCTCTCTGCGCCTCATCACCATCAAACCCATGGCGGCTCCGCTCAACTATTCCTATCCGGACTCATCCAACCACAGCCAAGACTCTGTCATCCTCAATGGAGAGGTGAGCTCATTAGAAACCTTTTATTGCTGATTTATTTGTACATGTGTTGAGGGCTTGTCAACAGGAACCTACTGTAAAGACACACAGAGTGGGCCTGAGATTATAGGAGCCCTATACAAAATTATGAGTTCATAAAAAACCCAACCGGACCCCAAACTCTTGATTGTGTTCTATCACAGCAGTTTTAGACTACATTTATGTGACAATGATGTTACCAAAAAGGGAAAAGTTCCACATTTACTCAATAATGTTTTAGGTTTAGAACATCCACATTTATACATCCATAAAAATGACCAGAAATGCTGTACTACATATGCCAGGCCAGTATTTGGTGCTGTCACCTTATTAGTAAACAGAACCTGTGGGGAAGTGATGATAACAGAGATAATGTTAGTCCTGTTTTAAATCTGCCACTATGCTGATGCACATGCATTTGTAGCTCCGCCCTTTTAAAAAAATCTAATTTGAATTTACACGACAGTAAACACAACGGCACAATTTGGATCACAGCCTAAAAGTAGCAGTTTCAAAGAGTTATAAAACACTATTTGTGTGGTATTTTGAGCTGAAATTTCTCACACTCTACATAAGAGGCTTATTTTACATCTTGTAAAAAGGGGCATAATAGGTGCTCTTTAATCTACACTCCTTTAAACACATACTTTGCATGTGCATAACATCCTAGTTTTCAAAGACTCTCGTTTTCGTGTTTTTACATAGACAACAGCGTTGTTTTTATATTGAATTTAAGTTTTCCGTCAAGAAAAAAATCCATTGTCATGTAAACAAACAGGCAAAACGCATTAACATTCAAAACGCATTCATTAATTTTCTTTTCGGCTTAGTCCCTTTTTTAATCTGGGGTCGCCACAGCGGAATGAACCGTCAACTTATTCAGCATATATTTTACGCAGCGGATGCCCTTCCATCAGCAACCCATCACTGGGAAACATCCATACACACTTATTCATACACATACACTACGTACAATTTTAGTTTACCCAATTCGCCTATACCACGTCTTTGGACTATGGGAGAAACCGGAACACCCAGAGGAAACCCACGCGAACACAGAGAGAACATGCAAACTCCAGGCTCGAACCAGCAACCTTCTTGCTGTGAAGCGAATGTGCTACCCAATTCGCCACTGTGTTGCCCCTATATTATATTATATTATATTATATTATATTATATTATATTATATTATATTATATTATATTATATTATATATTGTTTATTTGTTGATGATAGCTTGATCCAATTTAAGGAATCATCTAAAAATAATTCTTCTGCAATAAAACAGTCAAATAAATGATAAAATAAATAAAACCAAATAAAAGTTTCATATTTATAATCAGTATGAGCTTTATTTTAATATTAGTAATTCATAATTACTTTATAATATACAAAACTATTCACAATTTTATTAAAACATTATGTTACATTAGTAAATATATTGTTAATAGCATAGCACTTAGGGATAAGCATCTTTTTAACATTGACTGATTTGGAAGTTACATAGAAAGGACGACAATGCATGGCTTTATTGTAAAACAATTTGTATAACCGTTTACATAATCATTTCATGTTTTTTTTCTATAAAAATAATAATTTTAAATCTTGTGGTTTGGGGGCCCTATGTAACTTTCATATCATGAGTTTAGAGAGGATTTGCTCTGTAGACACTGTTTTTCCCTCAGGATCAGCCAAAAAAAATCTATTTTGGCTTACCAGCTAGCATGAAATTGAAGTAAATAACATGAGATTTGTACCTGCAGGTCAACATGGGGCTGAAGCAGAAGTCGGACATTGAGCATTATCGAAATAAGCTGAGGTTAAAAGCCAAAAGGAAAGGTTACAGTGATGGGCCGGGCAGTAGCGGGAGCGGCAGTGGACACATGTACAGCCATCGGGACAGGCTGAGGCGCGAAAACGCTTCCCTAGACCTGGAGGATTTGAGGGGGCCCAAAGAGGACAGGAAACCCTCCACTTACGTAAAGTACCGCAGGAGGTGGGTGGACACTAAATCCCTGCTCTTAGTCATCCCGAAATATTTAGAGAAGCTCAAATGTGTGTTTGTATATACAAGAAGCGAATGCAGAAGGAATGTGTATGGAATTGATTATGATATACAGTTTAGGGCAAATTATTAGCCCTTCAGAAAATGTATTCTTTTTCAAATATGATGATATGATTTTCAAAGTGATGTTTAATGGAGCAAGGACATTTTCACAGTATTTCCGATAATATTTTTATTTATAATAACTTATTTGTTTTAGTTTGCCCAGAATAAAAGCAGTTTTTTAAAAACCAATTAAAGGTTTTAATTATTATTAGCCCCCTTAAGCATTTTTTTTTTGATTGGCTACAGAACAAACCATTCATATACATACTTTACTATTTTTTATTTAATTTATTTATGTACTCTATTTACTTATAACAGCTGATTAAATGCACGGAAATACAAAATATTTTATCAAATAAAATAAGTGAGTTAGTTATAGGGCTCTATATAGAGATTTTAACGATCTAGCCACAGAGTCTAAAGTGCATGGCACAAAAGCATTAAGGGCATGTCTCTTGCAATTTTAAGGACGGAAAAATACACATTGCGCTGCGGCGTATGGTCTAACAGGATTGTGCTTATTTTCTTAATGAGTTATGGGTGTGTTTTGAGCATAACGTGCATTAAACCAATCAGAGACTCATCTCCCATTCCCTTTAAGAGTCAGTTGCGTTGCGCCATGGCGCATTTGCTATTTACATGGCATACTTTGTAAGTGGAAAAACTGAATGCTTGACTAGCAAGAAAACAGTTTAACAGACCATCTGCAGCAAGAATAAAGAATTAGCCTCCTCCATTCATTCATTTTCTTTTCAGCTTAGTCCCTTTATTAATCCAAGGTTGCCACCGCGGAATGAATCGCCAACTTATCCAGCATGTTTTTACGCAGCGGATGCCCTTCCAGCTGCAACCCATCTCTGGGAAACATCCACACACACTCATTCACACATACACTACGGACAATTTAGCCTACCCAATTCACCTGTACCGCATGTCTTTGGACTGTGGGGGAAACCGGAGTACCTGGAGGAAGAACATGCAAACTCCACACAGAAACGTCAACTGAGCCGAGGCTCGCACCAGCGGCTCAGCAACCTTCTTGTTGTGCGGCGACAGCACTACCTACTGCGCCACTGCATCGCCGGTCTTGGTTCAAAGCGGGAAAATTAAGGGCCCTATCATACACCCGGCGCAATGCGGCGCAAGGCGTGATGCAATTGTAGTTTGCTAGTTTCAGCTCGGCGCAAGAGTCGTTTTGACGTTTTGTGCTACGCTGTTTAAATAGCAAATGCATTTGCGCTCATATCTGCACCCATAGGCGTTCTGGTCTAAAAAAAGGAGGTGTGTTGAGGCGCATTGCTGGTGCGTTGCTATTTTGTGGAACTTAAATAGACGGTTCAATAGACCAGATCAAAGCTGGTCTATTGTCCAGCGCAGAGCGCGTTAGTTGTGCGCCTCGCTCACACATTGCTTGATACAAACAGGATGTACAGCAATACGCAAATCGCTTTACAAATGAAAAAGAATTAAAGAATTAAAATATTACAAAACATATTTTCTAGCCTACATAAATATAAAAACCATACTTTCATGCCTTCTTCATCTTGGGGGGCTTTTTCAGTTTATTCATAACAATTTGCTTTTGTATAATGTTATCATTATTAGCAGTATTATTTATTATATGCATATTTATATTTGTTTGATTAAAAACAAGCTTAGATTTGCCCACCTGTCAGGTTTTAGACCATATGGGGCACAGCATCTGTATTTGGATATAACTCAGTTTTGACCACACTTGTTATTATTGTTCATTTATTCGTTTGCTGGAAATTAGAACTGAATTTAGAAATAGTTTTGAAACAAATCTTTGAGCTTAACAAACAAAATTAATTATGTATAGGCTAATGGATGTCTGTGCGTACAACACGTTTCCCTATTCACGAGAGTGAAAGTGAAAGTAAATAATAAGGAGGCTCATCTCTCATTCTCACGCTGTAGATGCTCTGTTTAACTGTTTTCTCTCTAGTGAAGTGTTCAGTTTTTCCACTTACAAAGTCTGCCATGTAAATAGCAAATACGCTATAGCATGGCGCAACTGGCTCTTAAAGGGAATGGGAGATGAGACTCTGATCGGTTTATTCTCAAAACACACCTATAACTCATTAAGAGAATAAGCTCAACCCTGTTAGACTATGCGCCGTGGCGCAAAGTGGATTTTTCCATCCTTAAAATAGCAAAAGTGGATTCTGACGCCCTTAATGCGTTTGCGCCATGCGCTCTGGACTTTGTGTATGGATCATCAAAATAGAGCCCTAGGGTTGCACTGTTCTAAAAATAGCAACAATTTGCACCAAAACACGTCTTGCGTCTTATTGCGCCGGGTGTATGACAGGCTGCAAAAAAGTTATATAATTTTTCATAATTAACCAAAATGTTTAAGGCTTTCAGTTGTTTTGGTAGATTAAAAACATTAATCTTATTTTTAAAATCTATATATATATATATTGAAAAAGGTGAATAGTTGTAATAAAAATAACAGCTTAAATTGATATTAATTGATACAAAGACTAAAGTATTACATTTAGATGTAATTTTATTACAGTTTAAAACAACTGATTTCAATTCTTATATATTATAAAATGCATTTTATATACAGTTGAAGTCAGAATTATTAGCTCCCCTGAATTATTTTTCCCCCAATTTCTGTTTAATGGAGAGAGGATGTTTTCAACACATTTCTAAACACAATAGTTTTAATAACTCATTTCTAATAACTGATTTATTTTGTTTTTGCCATGATGACAGTAAATAATATCTTACTAGATATTTTTCAAGACAGGGGTTAATTAGGTTAATTAGGCAGGATAAGGTAATTAGGCAATTATTGTATAACGAAGGTTTGTTCTGTAGATCGAAAAAATATATAGCTTAAAGGGGCTAATAATTTTGACCCTAAAATGGATTTAAAAAAATAAAAAACTGCTTTTATTCTAGCTGAAATAAAACAAACAAGACTTTCTCTAGAAGAAAATATATTGTCAGACATACTGTGAAAATTCCCTTGCTCTGTTAAACATAATTTGGGAAATATTTAAAAAATGAAAAAAAAATCAAAGGGGGCTAATAATTCTGACTTCGAATTTTGAACTTTGTTGCTTAAGAAACATTTTTTATTATTATCAATATTGAATAACTGCTATAATTTTTTCTGTGATATATTACATTTTTTGATTAATAGAAGCTTAAAAGAACAGCATTTACTTTGAAAATAATTATTCTATAACACTGTAAATGTCTAGTAAAATGTTTGATCAATTTAATTAATAATTAATTAATATTTAATTAGTACATCATTGCTGAATAAAAGTAACAATTAAATTTTTTAAGTCCCGTCCTTCAAGTTTACAGCATTTTTACAGCATATAATTAATTTGCATAATTCCTACTATTGTGTGATTCCTTCTATTCCAATGTGTGCTAAAACAACACAGCTCTTGCAAATAAACAGCCCTATTCATTCTTATTCAGTTCCCCCTGTGGCATGAATGAAGATCTTTTTAATGGGCTCAAAAAGAGCATGTAATGTTTAGACATAAATATTTTAGCATGTGTAAAAATAGAAATGAATCATAACTTAAATTGCCCCTGACTTTCGTAACAATATGTTGGTTTATAAGGTCACAATACTGTACTTTTCTCTCCCTCTCTGTCCAGTGATTCCCACAGGGAGCCAGCATATTGGAGCAGGCAGTCTCTGAACACCCCGAGCCCAGTGGAGACGGAGATGGACATGCTGGTCATGAGGGAGAGATCTAGAAGGGGTATTCGCAACAGTGGCTATGATGTAAGTCCCTCATATAAAATCTTCTGTTCTAAACTCATTCCACTCTGCATGTGTCACTCACAGTTCTTAGAGCCAGCTGAGATTCGTTTTGCTTTAGCAATGGCTATCAGCTCAAGTGTGCTTCGAAGCTTAGATTAAGGTGATTAAGTTTAAACCTGGCTTATGACAGACGAGAGCTTGAGATGATGTAAATATAATAATGGCTTTTTTAATTATGTGGATTGGAAATTTGTGGAATGAAAGCTGGCACACTAATAAGGGCCAGAGCCTCTCATTTCAGTCACTAGTGTGCCTGTAATATCATGGGAGTGATTTTTACCATTACAATTCAGTTAGTCACCTCCATAATGCATACAAATAGCCTCACTCGCATCCGGGTCACGGCACCAATTTACAAGTGCACAGCATCTGTTTAGTTTCATCTCCACCTCTTCTCAAGGGGTCTTGAACCTTTCTGGTGAGGAAGAGAGGTGCATTAACATGAACACTACAGAATACAGCCTGTAGCATCTGTTGCTAGTGTGTCTATTAGTGACCGGGAGAGTGAAGTTTACCTGCACAGATCAAAATTGCTGGCCTCCATTACACTCAGCGCCTCTAAACATGTGGGATTTAAATAATTGTGCTTGACATGGGAGGCACGTGCACAAAAGTGGACGCTAAATAAGGCAACCTCTAGCATCAGTTGCTAGTGTGTGTCTTGAGGCCAGAAGCATGAGGTTTATTGGTACAACTCACACTAGCTGACCTCCGTTATACTCACCCCCTAAACTTCTCTTCTATATGGGTCACGGCACCAATATACCAATGCATGCAGTTGCATTTTCTCCATTTTGAGGTTGAATTGAAACTACATTTCTGACATCAAGGTGAGATGCACTAAAAGGAATATAAAACTACAGAATCTAGCAATCTTGCTAGTGTGTCTATTTAAGGAAGGAGAGTGAGATTTACCTATATACTTTATTATAGCTGGCCTTTATTACACTCATATCCCTAAACCTCATCTGGGTCATGCCACCAGTAGCTATTTATCCATCCAAAGATGCAAATGGATTAATGGATGGATTAAAGCGTAAAACTGTAATATCGCATAAAACAATTGCAAATAAAGCACAGTTTCCATCCAACCATTCAGAACTAAATTGTCAATTCCTCATAAACTGACAGCAAATATCAAAAAGAAAAATGGAATTTGCTGCAGTAGGAGAAACCACCGTGGGTCTTTTTTGTTATATAATAAATTACTTGCACCTAAGAAGATGAAGACGAAATGCAATGAGTGCACAGGTGCTGTTGGAGGTGCAAGACCTCTCAGATGTAGATGCTCAAGAGAGTTCTGGGAGGTAAAAATACAAAACCACTTTGGTAATGGATTTTGGTAAATGACCAAAACAACATTTCAGATGTTGTCCCTACTCATAGTGCGATATTCGAACCAGAGATTCCAATATGGGTGAACTAAAATGGAAACTGCAGCCTCTAATGTGCTTCTTGAGGCCAGGGGAGTGAGATGTACCCCAACAACTCTTACTAGCTGGCCTGTTATTCTTACCCATCTAAACATCACACCCATTCGGGTCACAGCACCAATGAATCCCCTTCATTTACTGTACCTCTAGTCAGTTGCTTGTGACCACACACTAGGAACATTTAAGAAGTTATTTGATGTCTCCTCATTGAATCCACCACAGGGTGAGCCTGAACCCTTTGAAGAGACAGATGTGGACCGCCTTCTGAGTTCCCTGGGCTTTGGCGGTGGCCACCAGGTCAAAGGCCACTCCGACTCATCCACCCTGAGCTCGCAGCCCTCCATCGATGAAGTGAGGCAGCAGATGCACCTTCTCTTAGACAACGCCTTTGGTTTAGCCTCTGCCGAACCAACCCCAGCAAACCACCACCACCATCACCACCACCCTCACAGTGCTTACAACCCCAGTCATGGCAGCCCTTACCTGGACGGAGTCACCAGCGCACCTGGGACTATGAACCACCCCAGTGGAGCTCTACAGCGCGGCTCCTCCTTTGGGCCGGACATGCACCAGTGTAGCCTCCCCAAACCAGTGAGTGCCACCCTTTGACATTATTCACCATTACAATATGTATGCAAACGTTTGTTCACTGGTCACTGTGATTGACTCTGCAGGGATTCAGGTTTACCCAGCTGCCTGATATGGGTTTGGGCTCCCCACCACCCCTCATTCCTCCAAGAGGTGGAGTCCCACCTGGAACTTCACTTAGATGGTGAAAGAAACTTTCGAATACATGTTCACACTGACTTTTGTGTTCATATTGATATTTGAAGCACACGTCATATTTTATTATACTACGGTGTTGCTGAATTCTTGATTCTCATTGGTTTATGAACATTTAAGATGAACAAGTAGTTCCAGGCAGGTGTTTTATGTCACTGCACTAAATGTTTTTCTTAAAAGTGCAGTAGGTGATCTGCCAGACGTCAGCATAATAGCTTTGAAAATTTACGTCCCTCCCCTGCCGTCCAAAGCCACGCCTATTTAAGTCATGAATGCACAAAGAATAGATGACGATCTAATGACAATAGACAACCTTATATAACACTAGATCATGTCATTCACGTTAGTAACTTCTATGGAGACACGCACTTAGTCCAGCGTAGTTGTTGACAGGCCAGTGGGTGCATTAATTATATTTCCTGGCATTGGGGTAAAGTTGGTTTTATATTCGCACATTCCGACTTTCTCCTTAATAATATAATTTCAGAAAAGTATTGTTTGCAAATTCTAAATAGAGAAATCATATAATCAGCCAATGACTGTAAAATATGACATTGTTTACATTCAATTAAACAGTGCTAATGTTGTTTTGAAGTTATGCTCGCTATTTCAGACCCAATATTCAAAGTAACGTTAGAGTGGGAGCGTGTCACAGGTTGTCACTATTCAAAAATGAACGAATGTGCGAATATAAATCAAACTTCACCTTAGTAAACCTGGTTACGTGGAAGAGCACTATTTATGTTTTGTTATTCAACTAAATAAAAATCAGATCAGAAAAAAAGAGTGGTAAAAACAGATATGTCCTGCCATCTTTTTACATCACACTTACATTACCAAGACACAAGTGACTTTTCATTTTCAATTGTGCTCGCTGATCCTTGTACATCGCTTGTTTTCATCTCTTTTTACACTTGAACAGCTAAATGAATGCTTACGTTTATTTAACCGACTATATTATGGATGCTGTAAAAGATACCTCATGAACTTGAAAATAGTCAATCTTTCGCTGGACGTTTTCAGTGGCTGAAAAACACCACCGTGCATATAAACCCATTCATAAACAAGAACACAATCTACATAAGCTTTGTGTGACTAAAATGGTTTTAAAACCTACCTGTCTAAAAGTAATACTTTAGCCATGGTGTCATCCTTCTGATCATTGTTTTGAACTGCATAACGTCATTTCCCTCCAGCGTTATATTGATTCAGGGTTTAGAGAAGTTCTGATACTGCATTTTTGGCAATAGCCTTTTCAAAAACAATCTTTCTTTTCATGGATACAAGGCCACGTTGGTCTTTCAGAAAGAAGTTCAGGTTGATGCCGAGTTTGCCTGATGTCACTCTTTAGGTGGCCATGCTTAACATGCACGTGCAAATGACAGATCTGTCTGCGTGAAGAGGCTGTGCAGAAATACACATTTAAATTTGTTGACAGACAGTTTGAGTTACCTACTGTAATTTCAGTTATTTGTCGGCCCGATGAATTTTAATTGTATGAAATTTTTTTTTGTCTTATGCCTTACCCAGAATATAAAAATACATTTTACACTTTATTCAGAATGTGACTTTTTAACCAGCACAACAAATAAATGTTTCTGAAGGCAATCACCTACTGCACCGTTAATTATTTTTGAAATTCTGCAACACCAAAAGAACCAAAACCTAAAAATGTATTAAACAACAAGATAAAAATGTATATGAATTATTTCCATGTTTTTACCTAAAAAGCAAATGTTATTATGTATGAAATGCACATACTTTTTTCTCTTCCATAGAAACACATACAATACATTTCTGGCGCACACACACACACATGCACAAATAGGCGTTGTCTGTGCTGTCCAGTAACCTTTTAAAGAGGAAATGAAGCACTCTGTCAAGTTGACATTATTTTGTACATTGGATTCCACTTGAATGAAAATATATTAAACAAACTTGATTAATGTAAACATTTAGAAGAAAACGGCATGTTTTACTATAGATTTCAGACCTAGAGCGCCACCATCTTGGAATGTTGCTGTGTCTGACGTCACAGAGTTGGTTCCGTTCCCTCAGATGAACAGATACAATGGAAGTAAAGGACTGAACAGGGAGACTGTAAAGCCTAATTTAACCCAATGCGTGAAGTTGTGGACGTGGAATTGCTCAGTCCGGAAGTGTTCAGTCCGTTACTACCATGGTTGAAACCCAAACAGTCCAGTTTGGTTTGAACACAAAATGAAGTGAGGACTGTAGTAGTGAAAAGTGAAATTACCCACCATCATTATGTCAGTACTGGACCTTGTTGAAACAATGGTTGAAACCCATATAGGCAGTCAGGCGGCGTAATACAGAAAGTGGACCAAAGCGCATCAAATGATCGGTAATTAAAAGAGAAAAAGAAAAATAGAATAAATATATACATTTTTTTATTAGACACACATCCGAGGCTTGTATTTGCACCAGCTCCATGTCCACAACCAACCCTGTGACATCAGACACAGCGATATTCCAAGAAATCTATAGTACAGTACAGCATGCCGTTTTCTTCTAAATGGTTACATTAATAGAGTTTGTTATATATATTTCCATTAAAGTCAAAATCAATTTACAAAATAAGGTAAACTTGACTGAGTTTTATTTCCCCTTATTATTTCCCCTTAATTTTCACTATTAAAAATTGTGACATTTTCAAGTATTTCTATGTTCTATTAAAAAAATAAAGCAATCAACAATTAGATCAATTAGTAAACAAGTAGATAAATGTAAGCTGAAGAAGTGAAATATTCAATTAGTCAACATTTGTTTAGTTATTTTTATATTATCAAATGAGTATCAATTATTCTTAAATGATTATGACTATCATATTTCTCTTCAGAACTTGATGAGCTAGAAATACATATCCAGCTGATCCCAGCTCACAGTGAGAAAACATTTGATATTTTTAGGCAGCATTCATACTGTACCACACAGAATTACTGCGATGAGCCTTGTGTATATTTATATAAGTGTTTTCCTCTGCGATTCTGTGGCTGGCATGCACTGAAAGCGCTGCTGACTGCATTGAGGTGTGTTATGCGGCTCTGAGGCGATGCTGGCCAGCGTTTCCCCCTGGTGGCCTCATCACAACATAACAAGCCTTCTTCATGTGTTACTGTAGCTCCACACCAGACATGAGTCTGAAGCCGCGGGTCTCCGAGGCCTCTGAAATGAGTCAGCACAACGGCACCCCTTACCTGCCCATCAACAGAGCTCCGTTCCCTGCTGTCACTGTCGACGAGTCCATGACCAGCTACTCAGGTCAGCGCGCAGAGTCTGCAGAGCTGTCGAAAAATAAAACAACACCGGGTTTAGATACTGACCCAGGTGGATTCATGGTTTACAGAAAGAAAATATGATGTAAAAATGGTTTGGCTTCTGCTCTAGATGATTTCTACTAAGAGAAACTAGCACTCATAAAAATACTGACATGTCTTTTTGAACATTTAATATGGTTATATATATATATATATATATATATATATATATATATATATATATATATATATATATATATATATATATATATATATATATATATATAATTTTTTATTTATTTTTTTTTATAGGTGCGTAATAATACCACCAGGGTTAATTAAAACCATATTTTTAATATGGACCATGATGTATACCACTGTAATACCATTCACATGTACCATGGAGGAAAAAATCCATCTGTAATGTGGTAATATACTAATATGCTATGATTTTCGATGCCATGTTAGTATTAAAGATAATTTTTTAATATAATATTTTATTGTGTTTATTTTTTTTGTTAAAAATATATTTTTTTAGTGTATAATACATTTTTAAGTGTATAAAATAGTCTTCTCATGTATTGAACCATGGTAAAAATCCATTTTATGTGGGCCATGACATGTACAATGTTTGTGATGTGTACCATATACCAATATACTTTTTTATCCATCATGATTTTTGACATGTACCATGGTAACAATGCTTTTTTTTTTTACATGTACCACAGTAATATAATCATCTTTGACATTGTATCATAGCAATACCATAGGTTTTCACATGTATAACAAAATAAAACAAACAAAAAATGCTGTGGCTTTTTTGGAACACTAATATAGTACTAATATCATGTCTTGAATGCATTTTAAGCTAATATTTTTGTCTACCATTTATCATGTTGCAGGAAACCCAATGACAGCAGTATATGCCATATCTGCCAACCGGCCAGGGTACTCGGACTACTTCGTCCTGTCTCCACCGTCCTCGTACCGCAGCCCGTCCTGGATGTCCTACCCTCCAGAACCAGAGGACCTTCCGCACCAGTGGAACGACACAGTAAAGGCAAGCTCTGCTTCTGTTTATAGTCAACATGACTAAACCTACCCGATGAGTGCTAACACATCTGGTACTGTGACCTTATTATGTCTTCTTATTATGCTTTAAGAATGAATAGTCCACCTCTGGGTTTCTGGATCGTCTCTGCTGTGTCGTTTTAAATTGAAATGTTTTTATGTTGATCTTTTTTCTTTTTTTTTACAGAACCAGTGTCACCTGGAGACCATCTGCTGAACTGGAGTCATTTCTGATGTTGAGCAGACACAGACATTTAACAGGGTACTGGGACTTTTAGATATTTTGGCACTTTGCATTATGATTCTGTTTGTGTCCAAGAATAATTTTGTAAATCATTTACATTGTATCTGATCACAACTTCTTATTAATGATATTAAAAATGGACATTAATCACAGCAAAAAACATGACATAATTTTTTTTATTAATGAAATACAGTTGAAGTCAGAATTATTAGCCCCCTTGAATTATTACCCCCCTGTTTATTTTTTCCCTCAATTTCTGTTTAACAGAGAGAACTTTTTTTCAACACATTTCTAAACATAATAGTTTTAATAACTCATTTCTAATAACTGATTTATTTTATCTTTGCCATGATGACAGTAAATAATATTTGACTAGATATTTTTCAAGACACTTCTATACAGCTTAAAGTGACATTTAAAGGCTTAACTAGGTTAAATAGGCAGGTTAGGGTAATTAGGCAAGTTACTGTATAATGATGGTTTGTCCTGTTGACTATCTGAAAAAATATAGCTTAAAGGGGCTAATAATATTGACCTTAAAATGGTTTTTAAAAAATTAAAGACTGCTTTTATTCTAGCCAAAATAAAACAAATAAGACTTTCTCCATATGAAAAAATTGTATCAGACATACTGATAATACATAATTTCCTTGCTCTCTTAAGCATCTTTTGGAAAATATTTCAAAAAGAAAAAAAAATTCAAAGAGGGCTAATAATTCTGACTTCAACTGTATATTTTTATATATTTTGTTGTATGAAATGTTATCAGTATTCCCTTATAAATAATACATGCTATTTAATTAAATTTACAAGTCATGGTTGCTCAAAAACAGCCCACATTTCTGAAATCTACATATTTATTTCTTATAGAAAGCCAGTAAAAACGTTTTAATAGATTATCAATAAGCATACATATTCTGCTTTATCCCCTAAATTTGGTTCCCAGAGGATTGTAAGATAAACATTTAAAATTAAGGAAAATATAAATACAATAAAAAATATATATAATTGTAAAAATGTTAAGAAATTCTGAAAAAAAAATTGTTTTGTTTTTCTATTTTGAGGGTTACAAATATGCTGTTTTATTCCTGTACTAAGAACTGACTTTAGTTAGTTTCGTTTTTTTTTTTTTTGCATAACAGAGTTAACGTAAAAAAAATGTTTGCTTATAATGTAATAACATTGTTTTAAACCAAAGGTGAAGAGAGAATATGCATCGTCACTTGCTCTAAATTACTCACAGAATGTTTTTCTCCTCTTTTTGTGCGCAAGTTGAATTTTTACTCTTTTAACTTTCTTACCTTCCACTGAAGTCGCGATTGAGGCAAATACAAACGCTCATTTTACATTATCTGCATCAACCGGTGGACATTTGCTTCTGTTCTTGCTTTAGCATTGACTTTACTTTTAATCTAATTAATCTAATTGATGTGAACGTAACATAACAGAGGATAGTATGGTGACATTTATTAGTAACAATATGATCATAATATCCTTATTAAATATTCCAATTAACAGGTCCATTTAATATTTGATTTTTCACTAATGTAAGCTTTATACTTACAAGCTATTATTTGAAATCTATCATGAGTTTTAAATACTCCAGCTGACCCTCCTGCGTGAGTTTTTTATTGAGACCATTACTTAGAATGCATCGTGTTCTAAAGTTCCCATGGGAATGTGTCAAGCTTTTCACGTGACTGACCAGCCCCAATGATCTATGTATATATTGAATTTTCATTCTTTTTGCCCATATTGTGAAATATCTGATACTCTGATTCTCAAATATGTGTTAGAACATATATTACGTCTTTTAAACAGCTTAATCATATTATTTGTTATATGACGGGTAATGAGTGCTGTCATGTTTAGTCTTGCTGCAGGAGAGATCCAAGCTGCTGGATTTACATCATGTTTATTCATAACTTTCTTCTGAAATATATCTATATAAGTAACTTTTTATCTGAGAGTGGAATAGTGAAAATATTATACAGACAATATATAACATAAACAGTGTGTATCTTACGTGAATAAAGCACATCGTCCAGTTATATTGAAAAATAATTCTTATTGCCGTCTCCATAGACATCTGTGTGTATTTTACAAACCTTAAATAGTATGTTTTGCTAGTAGGTATGTGTATTTGAATGTCTGAAACCTAAAATAAATGTAATTTGTTTTTTAAAAAAGGATAATAGTGGTTTATGACAAGTACTGCGCATCTCTTTCTGTGCCTCAGAGTGATTTTAATTTTAGCAGTTGATGACGTGCATTTTGAACATTCTAATCACACCAGTGTGATCGTATGCTTCAGGGACCATCCAAGGTTGAACCGGTGCAAACATATGCATGAAAGGGTTAAACATTTCAAATCTGTATGTTGTCATTCTTTTTTGGAACAAAGACTGAATGACACAATGCCGTAACTGTCCCTTTAAGATGTACACTAGCAATGTGTTTGTATTTTTCAGGGTCGCGCACCACCAAAAAGAATCCCGAATTCAGCGACCCTCAACCGACCACAACACTTGGCCAAAAACAGCCAACCAGACCCCAAAGCCACAAGGTCACCTGCCAGCCTAAGCGAGATGCAGCACCCGATGAACCAACGTCAACAGTGAGGGTAAAACCCACCACAACAACAACTGCTCACTGGCCAAAACTGTGTTTTTCTTAAAGCTTTTTCAAATTAAGAAGTGTTATATCTTATGCAGGTGGTTTTATGTGCATTTTAAACACCCGATTACTAATAACAAACAACTAAAACGCGTTTTTTTTTCATCGCTTCATCAATGCCTATCTGTGTCTTTTGCTCTCATTCATGCATTTTTAAAAAAAATAAATGCAGATTATTTTTTGTGCACTCTGTATGGCTTATGTACGTAAAAAACAAACAAACAAACAAAAACGATGATGACGATGGATGATGTTAAACGAATCGAACATTTGGAAGGATGTGACATCCTGTACTGTATTTACTGTAGTCACAATGCAAAAAAAAAATAGTATATGCTTTTTCTTTCTCTCAAAAAATGCCATAGTTTATGCTGTATTGAAGTGTTTCACGATGCACAACCGTTCATGAAAGGCATGAATTGTGTTTTACGTGTGATTTGGGAGGATAGCCATAAAGTGGACAAATGATGAATGGATGGAGGGATTCATATTTTTACTAGCCTTTTTGTAAGAGTAAGGAGAACGACATATTATATTGCCTTATAAAAAGGTACCAAAATATATATCTATATCTATATATATGAGATCAAGTATGCAGCATACGCCAAAATTGACTTGAAATCTGATTAAACGAAAAGTGTAGCATAGTATTATAATATAACAGAAATGTGCTATAACTAAGCAAGTATGGTGTTACAGAAGTAACATTAGGCATGTGTTCTTATAAGAATGAGTCTTATGCATGTAGTTTGGACATATGAATCATAAGGGCTTTGTATGTCAAGAAAGTCCCATATTTTATTGGGCAGTTACAGAACGGATGTCTACTGTAAAAAGAGTCATACATGGCAAATATCCCATTAAATAGATGCTACATGTTACTGTACTTTAAAAAAAAACTTTTTTAATTTATTTCTTTTTGGGTTTAAAAGTCTGTTTTGTTGCAATGAATCAAGCTAGATAATCGGATTATGAAAATAACATAATGTGTTGTGTAAATTATTACAAATGCCACTGTTGTTTGATTTGTGTTGAAATGAACATCGTCCTTTCTGTTTAAGTTCGGTGGTGCGGGGGATGTGCAAATATCTATCATGTAATTAAGTTTTTCTTTTCAAAACTTTTTATATCAATCAAATCACCCTCTTTTTTTGGCCAACAACGAAGGACATTCTGCTAAAAAAAATGTTACCAATGTAAAATATTGTGCTTCAGATGTTAAAAAAAGAGAAAAAAAGACAAAAAAAAAAGCCTCGTTGTGAACCTATGTGGAAAAGTTGTGTAATATTCATTATGTGTACATCTTCATCATAACAAATAAGATGTTGACTTCTTTTCCTACTTATACAACACTAAACAACCATATTTGCCAGATGTACTGTATATTTCCCTTCGTTAATGTAAAAAAAAAAAAAAAATCACTTTAAACGTTTTTGTTATTTTTCTTTTCTTCCTGATAATTTTATTGAGCATAATGTAAAATAACCATCATTTCAATGGTTTAACACTTTGGAGGACTCATGTTTTTGTGGGTTACACACTGAATCAACTCTAATAAAAACTAAGAAACATTTGATCATTTTAAAAATGATACAAAATGAGTAATGTTGTCTTCTTTATTCTACAGGGATCAACTGTGGTGAAGTACAGTATCTGTATTAACTGTGTTTACTCTTCTACAGAACATTATATCATACGTTTTACTCTACAAAATTCCATAAGAATGTAGTTTGTTATCTGCGCAACTAACCATGGTTTTACTATTACAAAAAGAAAATACAGTAGTAACAAATAAAGCATTTAACCATGGTACTTGCAGTAAAACTGTGGTTATACGTGATGCGGTAATAAGCCAGCCAAAAAACAATGATTATTGCTTTTTTTTACTGTAATAAACCATGGTTAATTTTTGGAATAGGAATTTTAAGCTTATATTTGTCAACATGTTTAGTTTTTAGTCATTTTTATATAATAGATAATATGATATTTTGTTATTTTAAACACTTCAATCATGATAAATTATTACCAGTATCAGTAATACTCTGTTTTATCATCTTCATGAAAATTAACCATGGTTTTACCACACATTTTATAAGTGTTGAGATAAATATGTAGTTTAACTGATTCCTGTAGCAAAGCTACGTATGGCTAATTTGTGGTTAGGCTACTAGGGTTAAGTAAAAAAAAAAATTATCTGGTTTATTTGTAGTAAAACCATAGTTAAATAGTTTAGTAAAACCACTGCTAATTTATGGTTACCTTGGTTAAAATACAAAAAAAAAAAAAAAAAAAAAAAACGTGTTGTTTATTTGTAGTAAAGCCAAACTAGTTAAATAATATTAGTTTAGAGAATCCATGGTTAATTTTTGGTTAGCCTACCAAGTTTTCACACAAAAAAAATCTCGTTCTTTGTAGTAAACCAGTTAGACTGCTGTATACTTATTAGCACCAGTTCATTCACGGTTACCATAATGTGGAATTTTTTTGTAGTAATACTTTGTTTAAAGTGCTTAATGTATGCTCTTCGTCCATTTTAAATCCATTAGCTTCTGTAAACAATCCGTTGACCATTTCTTAAAGTCTTTCATATGTTGTCCACTAGAGAGCAGCACTACCACTCTTATCCAGTACGCTAACTAAAACTTCCTCCGCCAAAATCATTCCTGGCGTTGATGGAGAGGCTTTTATTCACTTTGTAAAATCCATTATGTCCTCTAACTCTAGTTTAAGCACACTCCGAGCCGTATTTTCCCCTCCTGCTTTAGATATTACGCTGCCTTCCGTTTGTTTACATCCCCGTCCCTTAAGGGATCCGTTCAGTCACATCTCTACCTGGCAAGGTGTCTTTTCTGTCGGACTGTCCGGGCGGGGCTGCTGTCAGAACGGCTGAGGTGAGTTTCTCTGACCGCTGCCGGAGGGTGAAAGCGGCCTGTCCACTTCTATCTCGTCTCTGTCTCTTTATCTGTGACAGCAAAGCCATTCAGAGCCGCTTGAGTCACATCAATCACCGCGGGGACGAGGCCTCTGTCTGCCTCAAATGTCTGACTGTGTTTAAGTCGCCTGAACTGCACTAAAAAAGTTACACCGAGTCTGGATTTTGCTGTGATTCACTCGAAATGGCTTCTGGTACGGTAATATATTATTTTAATATTGACCAAGAGAACTCTAAACTAACAAGTAGCTAAAATAAAGTGAAATCTGGGAATCGGTAGCCTAATTTTTACAGTCTAATATGGTTCAGAGCTGTAACCGTATTACATTTAGAGAAGTATTACAAGTACAGCACGTTACGTAATTCCATTACTTTTTAAAGTAACGAGTAAAGTAACCCATCACTTTTTAAAAATAATAATATTTGAGTTATTTTTTTTTAAATGTAATGCGAGTTATACTTTTTATTTTAATTAATTAGCTTTTCAAAATAAATTGCTGAATTAAAATTGGCAGTCACACGCAGTCAATGAGAGAATGTGTTTATTATTTTGAACGCATCAAAGAAAAGGGAATTATCTCAGTGGACAGTGACTTGCCTACGACAAATAGTACAAAATTAGCAAACATGTTGCTTTAAACTTTCAATAACATATACCTAAGGCATGTATAGCTCTGGGTTAAGGAAGTTTTCAAATAACATCATCCTAAAATATAATTTTGTTAATGTGTTTTTTTATTGGTAAATGAAGGTGTAGGTTATACAATGTGTTGTTAATGGCAGAACACCTTTATTAAATGAAGCAAAAAAAAAAAGATCTGAAAGAGATCAAGCCTCATCCAGGTAATAAAACGTAACGCTAAACTAACTCAAAAGTAACGTAACACATTACTTACTATAAAAAGTAGCTATAAGTAAATCAACACTGGCTGTAATGAAACTTTTTTTGTGTGTTTGTGGGGGACGTATTGTTTAAAAATACAATTAAAATGTTATTTATATTTTTAAATATAACATTATACAGTAAACATAATTGTATATGTTGTAAAACTTCAGTGCACCTTGAAAATGATGTAGAATCTTTTATTTTGTAAAATAAATGAATCAATACTTTAGTTTTAAATTGTTTTATTCGTCTTCTTCTTCTTCTTCTTCGTATTATTATTATTATTATTATTATTATTATTATTATTATGATAATCATTGATGCTGTATATTTTAACACTAGCTATTTCTTTGGAACAAATACAATTTCTTAGCCCTAAGCTTTCATTTTCTAAATTAAGATTAATTGAGGTGGTTGTTTATTTTATGTTTTTTACTATATGTTCATTCATTCATTCATTTTCTTTTCGGCTTAAGACCCTTTATTAATCTGGGGTCACCACAGCGGAATGAACCGCCAACTCATCCAGCATTTGTTTTATGCAGCGGATGCCCTTCCAGCTGCAACCCATCACTGGAAAACACTATATGTTCATTTATCAGCTAATTTATTTAGCTATTTTATCCTGGAAATCTGATTTATGGCAGTA
Source organism: Danio aesculapii (assembly GCF_903798145.1). Classification (NCBI taxonomy): domain Eukaryota; kingdom Metazoa; phylum Chordata; class Actinopteri; order Cypriniformes; family Danionidae; genus Danio; species Danio aesculapii. The sequence continues at coordinate 21,899,739 of NC_079459.1, read as the reverse complement.
TAAAAATTACATATACAAGTTCATATTTGGATTTCACATATATAAAATATGTCATACAAATATATATTTTAAATATTGACAAAAAATATTATTTCAGTATTAATGATATCAATAATATCAATTATGTGCATATATGTTTTATATTTATGTTCATATATGGCCAAAGAGAGAGATTTGAACGTGTACAAATTTGTAATTTCAGTGGTTGGAAAAAATACCTTGTATGCAGTCTTTTTTTTTTACTATATTACGAAATATATGTTGCATATGACATATTTTATGTACGTATGTGAACCCAAATATGAACTTGTATGTCATATATGTAATTTGAATATATTTCCATACTATAAATTTCTTTATGGGATAACTAATATACAGTTGAAGTCAGAATTATTAGCCCCCATTTGAATTTCTTCTTCTTTTTTTAATATTTCCCAAATGATGTTTAACAGAGCAAGGAAATTTTCAGAGTATGTCTGATAATATTTTTTTCTTCTGGAGAAAGTCTTATTTGTTTTATTTCAGCTAGAATAAAAGCAGTTTTTAATTTTTTAAAATTCATTTTAAGGTCAAAATTATTAGCCCCTTCAAGTTAACTTTTTTCGATAGTCTACAGAACAAACCGTCGTTATACAATAACTTGGCTAATTACCCTAACCTGCCTAGTTAACCTAATTAACCTAGTTAAGCCTTTAAATGTCACTTTAAGCTGTATAGAAATGTCTTGAAAAATATCTAGTCAAATATTATTTACTGTCATCATGGCAAAGATAAAATAAATCAGTTATTAGAAATGAGTTATTAAAACTATTATGTTTAGAAATGTGCTGAAAAAAATCTTCTCTTTGTTAAACAGAAATTGGGGGAAAAAATAAACAGGGGGGGCTAATAATTCAGGGGGGGGGGGTCGGGGGCTAATAATTCTGACGTCAACTGTGTTAACAATTCAAATAATGTAATTGATTAAATGTAATTGATAATTTATGTAAGCAGAATATTTAGTCTGTCAAATCGGTAATACAAGTAAAAAAATGACTTAAGTTAATCTATAATTATGCCCTCTTTTATAAAGGTTTTTTTTTTAATTATTTGGTTCTCTTTGAGAAATGTTACTATAAAACACGTCTTTAAATAACTCTTACAATGGTATAAATGTTACTTAAGAACCACGTTAAACACATTAAATAAGCTCATCTCTCTCACATTTACTAATCCATTGGCTTTGGCCATAAAGCCAGAACAGCAACTTTACATTGGTCTTGGGCTTTCTTGCACTGTTGTCAAGGGTGTAAATAAGCGTTTGGAGGCATTTCAAGCTCTGCTGGCTCAGCTCGCGTGGACTGCCTGGGAGGCCTGGTGTAATAAGAGATGTTTAATCGCCTCTTTCAGTAATTAATGTGCAATCACTGAAAGGCAAACAAATGGGAATTGCACAGCACTCAGCAAATGATCAGAGTGGAGGGTATCAGACACTCAGAGGATTTACATTCCCACTGAGAAAGAGAAAGTCAACTAAAGATGGTTAAAGTTGGAGGGATTCTCATTTAAGAAAGTGATAATCTGAATGCAAACCTGCCTTATTAACAAGTTTGCAAAAGTAAAAAAAAAAAATGTGTCCTCGAGGTATTATGTGGCTCTTGGATTACAGAGGGAAAGTAGGTGGGCGAAGCTGTAATATTATTAACCGAAGATGTTTACATTTTAAAAACACCACAGGGATTTTTGCAGCTTACTTATCCTATTTAGCTTAATTTTGTGCCATACTTGTATTTTGTGCATCAAAGAAAACAATTTACACTGGTTTAACCATAACAGCAAAAGCTCGTTTTGTGCTGTGGTCACATTTGGTTTATTTGCAGCTCTTTTGAATATTTAATTACTGTGCATAGTTGGTCTGTAATCCATCTACATACATACATACATACATATACATATACATATATATATATATATACACACACACACACATGCGATATTGAAAAAAAAATGATCACAATATCATGTTTCATATAATTTGATATTGATAATTATTGAATATTTTTTAAACAACACATTTAGGACAATTAGGATTTTTTTTAATTTAATTTACCAACATTACTATGGCCAATAGTTTTAATAGTCAGTAAGATGAGTGAAAAAAATACATTAAAAAAAGGTACATGAAAAAATAAGGACAGTGTTCTTATTGCGTTGATATTACATCACACATAAAGTCTAGTACTATAGACCAATTACCATGTTTGTAAACATTCAGGATGCGTGCGCAGGGAGGTGGCAGAAAAAAACCGGGAGCACTAGCATTTACAGCGAGGGAATGACATCAGATGCGGTACAGAGTTTGTTGTTTTGAGAAAAGATATATTGATTACATATTATATATATTATTTACATAATGCTTTCAGAGTATTATAACAGCTCGCCACCCAGTGATAAGCACAGTGATTCGGCAAAATGAACGTTAAAGTGAGCAGCGTTCATCTGACAGATTCTTTTGCGGTAGCACCCTCCCAATGGATATTGGATAAGACGAAATGACCAAGCATCCAGCCCGAAATATACAATCTCATTGAAGCGAAGTGATTTTACAAGAGAGAAGTTAAAGGCCTACAAGTTTATGGATGCCAACAATGTTGCTCCATGATTACCAGATTCAACACTATGTAGTGCTAAAAACCGAGGTTCTGCCTAGCCAAAGACAAGGAAAGAAGACGGAACTGTACAAGGCATGTATCATCAACAAGCAAAACGACAGCATTCTGACAGTGAACTGCACCTGTACGGCAGGATATGTGAACATACACATAAAGGTAGAGTTGGTTTTATATTCACACATTCTGACTTTCTTCTTTATAATATAATTTCATAAAAGTATTATTTACAAACTTTAAATAGTGAAATCATATTAGCAGCCATTGACTATCACAGTCCAACATTATTCACAGTCAAATAAACAGTGTTAATGTTGTCTTCAAGTCACACTTGCAGGTTATTTCAGACAGAATATTCAAAGTGCTGTGGTAAACAATATAGGGAGTGTGTTGTCACTGAATGAATGTGTGAATATAAAACCAAGTTTACCTTAACTTACACTTTCACGTTTCATTCTTAGCATTCAGTGTCCGCCGTTTAATTAACCTTATGTAACTGTTTTTGCTGAAATCATTTTAGCAATCAAAAAACGAGTAACGTGTATGATTCAGCATAGCGTGAATTTACCTGATGTGACATGAGAACTGCAGAGTCCAGCATTTATAATTTTAAGTCGTCACTTTATTCAGCCCCCTTTTAGCCAAAGACGTCTGCAGTTGGCATTAAAGCAGTGTAGTGTACGGTAAATGTTAAGTTTTCTATTTTTGGACTTTGGCATCCTACCGCACAACACAAAATGTTTACCATTGCAGCCTGTCTTTTTTTTGCATCCGGGGACCCGTGTGACGTCATGTATGATGTAGGTTGGTAATTGGTCTATTGAGATTGAATATGGGTAAGTTTAAGGAAAGTGTAAGTACAGAAATCCATTACAGATTTAATTGCATACAGATTTTTTTTAAATATGTGCAATTTAAAAACGTAGATGTACATAAAAGGTTCATTGTACCAAACTGTTAATTTAAATGTAAGTACATAGTAAATAAGGCCACTTAAAGTCCATGTGAAATATAAATTCACAATGTTTATTTTGTAAGCGCACATTGTTATTTTTTAGGTGAACAATAATTCTGTGCAAGTTAATCCACTGGAAAAAAAGTATAGTTTTGGTAATCTTCATAGTGTCCATTTGTTTCCTCATTTGGAGCGACAGTTCTTCCTTGTAGACGTCAGTTTGATGCCTTCAGCCACAATATTCTTAACCACTCCCCTCTTATGATGTGCCAAGAGACTCAATATTCAGTTTTAGTTGGAAGTACATTAACATACTGAAACAAAATTCCCAGCAACTTCCGGTTCATGCAGAGTTTAATATAAAGTGGGAATTATTATTTAAATATTATTATTATTATTATTATTATTATTATTATTATTATTATTATTATTTCCTTTATTTAGCCAGGAGATCACATTGAGACAGTACTGTCTCTTCTTCCAGTGAGACCTGGTCACGACGGCAGCACATGAAGTTTCACACACAAACTCACAGAAAACAATACCACAAAATTACAAAACCACCATTCATAAAAAAAAGATCAGATTATAAAAATCAATTATAGGTATCCTTTAAGACGTTATACAGAAGATGTTTAAAGGTACTCAGAGTCAGAAGTGTGTCAAGATTAAGCCGGATTTTCAGATCATTCCAAGTCCTATAGGAGTATAAAAGGAAAAAGCACATTTGCCAAGTTCTGACAATACTATTAATTGTTAACCAAATACAGGAACCAAATCTAGTGTGTTGGTTATTTACATGAAATGTTAGCAAATTAGAAAGATAGGATGATAGTTTACCTAAGAGAGCCTTTAAAGTAAATAAGTACAAATGTAATTTTCTCCTTTGATAAAGAGATAACCAATCTAAGGAATCGTACAGTGATGCGTCGGTGAGTCTGCACCTGTGACAAAGCGTATTGCTGCATGCGTGATAAACAGAATCTAGTTTTCTAGGTAGAGTAGCAGCTGCATGCATATATAGATGATCACCATAATCAATTATAGACAAGAATGTACTCTCTACTAATTTCTTGCGGGCCTTATAAGGAAAACAATAGAAACATTTTTTTGACTGGTATAAGAAACCTAATTTCTGCCAAAGCTTTCTCAATAACTTGTCAATGTGTATATCAAAGGGTAATCTCTCGTCAATCCAAATACCTTTATATTTCTAAGAGCTAACTCTTTCTATTGGTACACCATTCAAGGATGTGAAACCATTTTTAACCCCTGCAACGTACATTGTAGTACTTAAAAAGCATTAGTCTAATTTACTTATGCATATTATTTTTGGTTAGAGTGCTCCTATGTCTATACTGCTCAACAGCACAAACAATATCTCGCAAATACTAATAAACACAAGCTCAAGGACTTAGGGAAGCTGCAGTCACAATCCAGCGGTGATGTTGTTATGACCCGAGCCCTGGTGAAACTGGCAGCTGTGTGTGAGATAAGAAGCTTACTGGATGACTGTCTGAGTAATTAATATTCAGATGGGGTGAATCTGCATTTCGGCTGCCCCACGTCAGCTCTTTGTAGTCTAAGAACAATGACCCTTGCCACCCAAAACGCCTTCTCTGTAGGACAGAAGGCCACTAAAAAAAAAACAGAGTTCTCCTTTGTGTTCTTTCCAAACTGAACTGTGCGCTTGACATCGATGCTATAAATATACTGAATGCAGAAGTGTTACCATTAGCTACAGCACAGAGATGAGCAAATTTCAAAAGCTCCAAAATGTTTGCCTTCAGATGCAGCATTCCAAGGTAGGAAGGTATTTAGGCATGTACGAATCTAAATTTTGCTTCACTTCCTGTCTCAGAAGTTTTTTCTGATTGAATTTTGAAGGCAGCATAGATGTATCATTTGTTGACTTGGATATCCCACAATCCTATGCGTTCCATTTTTGCCAATTAGGTACTGTATATGCACACAGACTTTTAATTTCAGTCAGCCAGCCCCAGGGCTTCCGGTTAATTGTCATCCCATACAAAATCGCATAGTTTCAGATCTAATTTCTTCACAAACCAGCAATCTTCACTGCCTTGCTGAGATACAACAAAAAGTGGGTGTAAGACCAAACAAGAAGCACTGCATTAAATTATATTTTCCCTGCCATGTCTTTAAAATATGGAAATTAATTTTACCCCAGTATTTTCCGAATAGTTTCTGCGCTAGCCTGCTGCTAATGATGGCGCCTGCGTCTCTTTTTACGCTTTAACAATCAAATCAATGGATAAGTCTATTTAACTGATTATATCTGAATTACATTACAACATCGATGCTGTAAAAGGAACCTTAGGAAATTGAAAATAGTCATATAAAGCTCTCACTGGAAGTTCATCATTTGCTGAAAAACACTAGCTGTTCTAATAGCCCATTGAGCTAACAAAAATAAGATGGTGTCTTGAAGTGTCCACCTGGGCATCAGGTTGTTTGAAAATGTATGTTTTCGTTCAGTTTTTTTTATAGTACATGATTAAATCATTATCCTGTCTCAAAAGTTTGTCTGAAATCTCAAAGAGGTGCCAACAATGGCTGCCTCAAGTGTCACTGTTTGATTAAATACAACATTTTCGAACAAAGTTAGAGTAACTTTCATGATTTTTATATAAGTATTTATAAATTGTGACAACATGCCCTGCTTTTGGTCATTGTGTTATAGAAAGAAACCTTAGAATTACAAAAACAGTAATAGATCAGAAAATAAGGGCGTACTCACACTATGCTATCCGAACTGCACCTAGACGCATTTTCCGGTTTGCTTGACATGTGTGAGTGCTCCGAATCGGGCTGAGGCGTGGTTCAGTTGGCCGGCCCTGGCCCGGTTGGAAGAGGTGTGCCAGAACGTGGTTCGTTGGGGCTTTGGTGTGGTACGCTCGAAGTATGTTTACAAAGTGCGCTTGAGCCCGAAACCAAAGACCCAGCGTCACTTTATGGGACTGTTTCATATGGATTTGTTAATCATTCTTGCTTTTCAATGAGCGAGAACTGTCATAGTTTATCAAAGATGTAAACCCCTCGTTGCATGACAGCTGCACCTTCAGCAAACTTCCTAATACGTGCAGCACGAGGACTTTATGATTGTTTATGAGCATCAAAAGTTGTGGATCTGTTCAGCAAAATATTTGACTGTGGGTCACTGCATCTCAAACAACTAAAACAATATAACTAAGGCAATGTCCGCTGTACTAAGCGAGAGCGATTCTCTTCCTGTTAAACTGAACAGTCGTGGGAACGCGTCGTGGGAAAGGGGGGCAATTGCATTTCGACAGGGTTCAAGGCAACTGTACCTAATGTGAGCATGCCCTAAAATTTCAAACAACCTGTTTTTTTTTTTTTTTTTTTTTTTGGTCAGAGAAACAAGTTCCACCATTAAACATACACTGCTAGTTGAAGCAATGTTGCAGGTAAACATATTGAAAGAAATTAATTAAGAAATTAAATGCGTAGTTCTTCCAAAACTAAATTCTGCCACCATTTTCTCATCCTCTACTTATTCCAAACTTGAGTTTCTTTCCTCTGTTAAGGATGTTTTAATTTTTGCATAAACTATTCCTTTAAATTAAGCTTACATATCTACTACAAAATGGAGGGTCAAAATACACCTATTCAAAAAAATAGTTACCCTAACAAAAAGTATCCCATACACCAGACAACCATAATACATAATGTAAGCTAGGTAAACACAGCTCTTTATTGACACCAATTCTGTCATGTACAATAGGTGAGCCATTTAGTCATCTATTCCAGCATTACAGTCTTGACTAGAAAAGCCATGATGGAGCACTGAATGTCCCCATGCATGCCTAAAGAAACTTTTTAGCCCAACGTTTGTGAGTCAGACTTAATGAGGCAATATTTTGGATTTGAATGCCAAGGATGCTGAGTAAGTGCACTTGGTTGAATCATGGGCACAAGAACGTTTCATTAGCGGGACGGAAATGGAACGATCCCTGAATTAATGAGTCTGTTGGTGTGCTGTTATTCCAGTCAGATCCCCAATCGGCATCTTTAATCGTAATCTCTGCGTTTTTTCACAAATGCTAAGCTCATATAGATGTCTTGTTTGGCCAGAAGCAATTCCATTTGGATTCCCTCCGAGGGCTCATTATCAAAGTCTCATCTACTAATAAGAAGGCGAGGTTATAATTATAGCTCAATATACCTGGCTCTGATTGAATCGTTGAAGGGCAAAATGAGAGAAGGAATGAGGGAGAGAAATGACATTGAGGGAGGTGGAGAAGGTTTTCAAATGATAAAGTTGTGCTTTTACTTTTCCTTGAGCTGAATTTTTGTGATTCTGATTGACAACCCTTTTCATGAATTAGGAATTGTGTTTTTTGTCCTGCGGGGAATGATGTTTACTTTGCGTTTGATTAGATGTGTGTTTCTTGTTTGCTGTTAAAAGATGGTTATCACATTTGTTTATTGTGAGTAGTTCTCGTCGTTCTCTGGCATCATATCACCTAATCTTAAAAAATGCATTTTATCAGTGAAACATTTGGATTTTAATGTGCTTTCTGTCATTTGCATAAATCTTCACATTCCTCATGTGAATCCTCAATACAAAGAGAAGAAAAGTAGAGAACTACAGCAATACAGAGCTCATAATGAACTTATTTTGCTTTGTAGAACTGGTGCTGCCAACTTAAAAAATGTAGGACTTTTGTCCATATATATTAATTCTTCTATGTTTCAAGGAAAACTGTCTTTATCCAAGTTTATAACAACCCTGTTAAAACATAACATAATGGTTTATCACACATGAGTTCAACTTCTTTAGCCACACCCAGGCCTGATTATTGCCATACCTGTTCACAATCAAGAAATCTCTTAAATAGGACCGGCCTGACAAAGTGAAGTAGACCAAAATATCCACAAAAGCTAGACATGTTGAGATCCAAGGAAAGTTTTCCAGTATGGAAAAGGATCTAAAAAGGTCCAAAAAAGGTTCTAAAACCATTTCTAAAGTTCTGGTACTGCAGCAAACCACAGTGAGAGCCATTATCTACAAATGACAAAAACATTGAACAGTGGAGAACCTTCCCAGGAGTGTCCAGCCCAAGAATGCAGCTCATCCATAAGGTCACAAAGGAAGACCAAAGAGGTCATAACATCCAAATAACTGCAGGCCTCACTTGCATCAGTTAAGGTAAGTGTTCATGACTCCACCATAAAAAAGAGACTGGGCAAAAATGGTTCGGACGGCAGAGTTTCAAGACAAATACCACTGCTGAGGAAAAACACATAAAGGCTCATCTTTTGCCAGAAAAAACATCTTGGATGATCACCGGGATTTTTGGGAAAATACTTGGGACAGGCAAGACAAAAGTGAAAAGTGTGTCTCATTATGTGCAGGATAAAAATAACACTGCATTTCAGAAAAAAGACATCATACCAGCAGTAAAATGTGGTGTTGGCAGTAGTGTGGTGTTCTGGCGCTGTTTTGCTGCTTTGGGACCTGGATACCTTGCTGTGATGAATGGAACCATGAATTCTGCTGTGTACCAAAATATCCTGAAGGAGAATGTACGGTCATGTGTTAGTGACCTCAAGCTGAAGCAAACTTGGGTTCGTAGTAGGATAATGATCCAAGGCACACCAGCAAGTCTACTTATGAGTGGCTGAAGAAAAACAAAATAAAGAGTTTGGAGTGGGCTAGTCAACGTCCTGACCTAAATACAATTGAGATACTGTGGCATTATTTTAAACAGACAGTTCATGCTCGAAAACCCTCCAATGTGCCTGAATTACAACAATTCTGCAAAAATGAGTAGCCCAAATTTCCCCCACAGTGCTGTAACAGACTCATTGCAAGTTTCAAAAATGCTTGATTGCAATTGTTGATGCCAACAGTTATTAATTTGTTTGTTTATTTTTATTTATTATTTTATTTTTTACCCCCTAGCAGTACTTTGCAGTCCCCAGTATGAAAACCTCAGAAATTTCTTCTGTAACCACTTATATTCTTAACTTCTTATAATGGCAATACTCTATTTTGCTTCTGTTCTGATTGGCCGTGTTTGTGCCTTATGCAGATGAACTCAGCCTGCCGTCCGGGACACCAGTGCACCGTCAGCAGTCTGAGAGATACAGACACTCAGTCTGCTGTTTTCTCTTATCTGTTCCCTTCACACTGTCCTGAACAGCAGAGAAGCAATGCAGGTACACATTCAAACACCATTACTCTGCACTAATAGGAGACACAACAGCCTACACAGTATTTCTGTTTTCTGTGGCATGCAGATATAGCTGCTCTGTTATGACAGGAAAGCTTTGTATTAAATAAAGGATTATTTTAGGGTCATTTGTGGAGGTGATTACTGTAAGAGTAATTGTAGGTGTTGTTAGGGTTTTGCTCATTGTTTACTTTTAACTTTTAAGGGTTTTACTTGTAACTTTGCAGTAATTACATTTGCTAATTATTATACTTATAGCTTCATTCTTGTTGGATACAAGAAAAAATGTTATGTTTTTATACAACAGTTCTGTCTGGTTCTTGAATCTGATTGGCTGATAGCAGCACTTGACCAGCCACTTAACCCTTCACCCTTATGTATTACTCCGCCCACATACAGCGACAAGCAGAGGACACTTTATAGTTTGACAAATATTGCTGCTGTTGAACAACATCATGTACTTTTGAGGCATTTTTTTAGTCGAGAATGTAGTTGTTTAAAATGCAACTGTGCAGTTTGTTTATAAGGACAGTGCCCATTTTAAAATATTTTTAATTTCTGAGAGACAGCACGTCGGCGACCATTAGCCTGTCTTTAAACAAAGACGGTTGACAATGTTCATCCACAAGATGGCGATAGAGACTGCATAATAAGACCTAAGACAAAAACAGCGTAATTGCAAACTACAGCTGATCAAATCATTGTTCAACAGGTAAATTACTTATCTCTCTCTTTTCTATGTTGTAGTGCTGTATTTATACCATAGTAATATTGTGATCTCTCGATAACAACAGAGAAATACTAGGAAATCTCTGTAGACTGATGGCATTTCATGCCGTTCAGCCTTATAATCTTAAAATAAGAACAAAATCACCTGTTTTGTCATCACTTTAGACATTACACTAGAGAATCATTCAAATACTTGCTCTAATGTGAAGGAATGGTGGAAGAAAGTAGTTCCACTTACAAAAGGGTTTTTAAACTCTCCGTTGTGGATTTTCTTTTTATGTACATGATTATGCTGTCGAACTGTTGTATAAATGCAATATCACTCTCGTAGCAGTGCGATGTGGCTGTATATCGTCACTGGTTGGACACTAAGGCACTGTGCCTGTGGCCTTGTGCCAATGCATTCCTCCCACTAGTGCTGCTTCTTGTGTGATATTGCTCATATATATAATAATATAGGTAATTCCCCAAAAATAAAAGTTGAGTTTTATCGTTTTTTTAATCCATCTCGCTCAAAAATGACTAAAGTTCATCTGTTAATAATTGTCCTATTGAAAGCTTGACTGTTCTGTAGTTACATAACATACTAAGACTGACGGAAAATTACCTATGTTCTGGGCTGATATAGCAAGGAACTATACTCTTATTCCGGCATAATAATCCAAGAATTTTGATGCTGCATATGCAATAATTTTAAGCAGCACCTGAAAATAATACAAAAAAAGTTATTAAAATATGACACATATTCGTCTCTCAAAAATGTACAGGGTTACATAACACACTCCCTTATGTAAACAGGTGGTTATGTTAGTCATATTGTTGGAAGTTAGGCAAATATCACTGATTCTTTATATCACTGAGTATAAAGAAAATGATCAAAACTCTTAGTTTATTTTTGAGCAGGAATCTAATGGTCTAACCTGATTCAATGTCAGTGATCTATCCTAAGCTAAGTTAAAAGTGCTCCCGCCAGACATGAAGTTCGAATGAATGAACTACAAAATAGTGAAACTCAACTGTTTAACTTTAGGTTGTAAAATTACACTTTTTGACAGCAGTACATCTCACTGGCATAGTGTCAATATATTTCCTGAGAACTAATGTTCACCCATGTCTTCTGTAACTGATGCCAAAGGCTTTTCTTTGAAATCTCTGTAAAGAAACATGATTTTGTGACATTGGCAGTGAAATTGGCCTAGCTTTTCTTTTTTTTTTGTATAAGAAAAGGCATACATCTCCTTATGATAGCTCTACTTTATGGTTATAGAGCATAATATTGATTTGCATCATGCTTTGTGTCAGTAGACACTAGGCACGATCTCCAAGACACTCCAAAAAATACCTACAAAACTACCTGAAAAAATATGGGTCACACTTTATTTTTCATGGTAAGATTCTTGCTATTAACAAACCATTAACTGAGACTTTTAGCTCAATAAAATATTAATTAGATGCCTATTAATGATTAGTAAGGTAGTAGTTCGGTTTTTGGGTAGGATTAGGGGTGTAGCATAAGATCATACTACACTACCTGACAAAAGTCTTGTCATCGATCCCAGTAGTAAGAGCAAAAAAGAATAACGTCTAGTTGATCATTTGGAAATGTTGCAGAAGGTAGATTTTTTCAGATGAATGTCAATCCGAACTGCATCCTAATCATCACAAAAACTGCAGAAGACCTATTGGAACCTGCATGGGCCCAAGAATCTCAGGAAACTCAGTCAAGTTTGGTGAAGGAAAAATCATAGTTTGGGGTCACATTCACTACGGGGGCATGTGAGAGACCTGCAGAGTAAATGACAACATCAACAGCCTGAGGTATCAAGACATTTGTGCTGCCCATTACATTACAAACCACAGGAGAGGGCAAATTCTTCAGCAGGATATAGCGTTACTCATACTTCAGCCTCCACAGTTACTTCAGCCTCCAAAGTTACTTTCATATAAGGCACTTCTGATACCAAATGATCAACTAGAAGTCAAGTTATTATTTGTTGTTCCTAAAACTTGGATAGGCGACAAGGCTTTTGTCAGTGTAGTGTAGAACTAATAAACAGCCAATATCTTAATAATTGGCAGGTAATAAGCCACTAGTAAAAATTGGTAATTGGTACTTAAGGAAGATGCTACTGAAATATGTGTAGTTTGTTTACCAGTTATTACAGTTAATAGCAAAAATAGTGTTTGGAAATGTAAACTTATATTTCCTACAGACACACACCTAATGATTGCTGAAATTACTGACTTAAAACCATTTTTGTTGGTGAAAATTCTAGTGGTCAAATACTTTTGCACAGTACTTTATGTATGTACGAAGGCATAGTATGTATCTATGACTTTTTTATAGTCATGTAAACCTGGATGATCCTTAGACATTAGTAATAAATGGATGGATGGATAGATTTTTTTTGTATTACCAACTATTTGACTTGCTCTTTCTTTAAAAATGAATCAAAATGCAAGCACATATGCTGAGGATCAATCATCAGAATGGACATCCCTCGTCCAACAGGGGGCGCTGTGTGTCATATGATCTTAGTAGATTGGATGTGAGAAGATGAGGTAGTTTGAAAAGACTCACAGATCCGCTTTTCCCTCCCATGATGCATCATGCTACGAAATATCCTATTCTCCCCGACTGAATGATACAGCATGACAGCCGTTTTTTGCCTTATCTGGCTGATTGTCAAGTGCAAATCAATTTTTCAGCGGGGGCTATTTTCTGCGACTGTAATTCTGTCACATTTTCCATTTTCTGCGCGTCTTTTCTTCTTGGAGGAGTTAAATAAAAGCGCTGTGTTTCTTTTTCGCTGCTGTCTTTCTTTTAATACTATTGTGAAAGGAAGGGTTTTTTTCACAATGAGCCTGATAGCTGAATGTATTGTGTCTTTCAGAGCTGGTGAATGTCGTTTTTTCAGCTTCTCTCCCGACCTCTTATTCTGCCTACCATTCTCTGTGGCTTTCTCGCTCTCTTTCTCTTCTTCTCCGTCTCTCTCACCTTTAGGAAACAATAGATTCACTGCATGTCCCTGTGGCTCACTGTCTCCTGCCCACACACATTTTCTCTCCATCTGTCACTACATTTTCCTACCTCTTCATCTATCTCTCGGTCCATCTATCGACTGTGACTGCCAGTGGGATAGTGTGTGTGTGTGTGCGTGCGTGCGTGTGTGTGTGCGTGTGTGTGTGCGTGCGTGTGTGTGTGTTTTTAGGCTCACTACCTCATGACCAGCTGCAAGCTGCTCCGCTGTCAGGCTTTTCTAAGTCTGAATGTTTTGTTCTATTCTTGTCCTTGTCTCTTATCTTGCACTCATTTTACGGACCTCACACTATTTCACCAGGCAACTGAAAACTTTTCACATGTGGACATTTAGAGTTCCATGTACTTTGATGCTAATAGGTGCTTTATACAGCAATGGGGAAAACAATAAGACACCAATGCTGGGTTATTTCAATTGTATTACCCAACATTGAGTTTGTCCATATTTTATGACCCTTTTGACTCTTTAGGTACAAAGGTACCATCCCATTGACAGCTTTTGTTCATTTATTGGAGTTCACATGTTATATCGTAGCCTTTGTAATCCTATTGGTTATTGTTACAACTGAGATGTAACCTATTTTTTGATCACTAAGTAATGTACTGTGGTAGTCTTTCTGTTGAGACCTTGTGAAGCAATATTAAGATACGTGTAAGAAAGGGGCTGAGCTGATAAGTCAAACTTACAGCATCTGAATATTGTCATGACATCCACAATGATGATGTTCAAAACGCATTGAAGAAGACAGAGTAGTTTTATAAGTTTGACATGAGAGACTACGCTGTCACAATGATCTTTGTTCAGAATGATCTTACACTGCTGTATTACCCATGCCTGACCAGTAGGTGGCAACATCACTTTGTAAAGAAACACTACTCGTTTGTGCACATATGGTAACACAGTTGTTAAACTGTTGTATTATCCATACCAGGCCAGTAGGTGGCGACATCCCTTTTTAAAGAAACCCTAGTTGTTTGTGCACATATGGTAACACAATTCTTAAACTGCTGTATTGCCCATGCCAGTAGGTTGCGACATCACTTTGTAAAAAAAACACTACTCATTTGTGCACATATGATAACACAGATCTTAAACTGCTGTATTACCCATGTTAGGCTAGTAGGTGGCAACATCACTTTAAAGAAACACATAGTTGTTTGTGCACATATGGTAACAGTTCTTAATCTGCTGTATTGCCCATGCTAGTAGTTGGTGACATCCCTTTGTAAAGAAACACTACTCATTTGTGCACATATGATAACACAATTCTTAAACTGCTGTATTGCTCATGCCAGGCCAGTAGGTGGCGACATCCCTTTGTAAAGAAACACTATAATTTGTGCACATATGGTCATATTCTTAGTTGTCAAGTACGCACATATACATAAAAATTAAGTCTTGATATTATTATTATTATCATTCATTCATTCATTTTCTTTTCAACTTAGTCCCTTTATTAATCCGGGGTCGCCACAGCAGAATGAACCGCCAACTTCACTTTAAAGAAACACTAGTCGTTTGTGCACATATGGTAACACACATCTAAAACTGCTGTATTACCCATGCCAGGCCAGTGGGTGGCGACATCACTTTGTAAAGAAACACTACCCGTTTGTGCACAAATGGTAACACAGTTCTTAAACTGCTTTATTGCATATGCCAGTAGGTGGCGACATCACTTTGGAAAGACACAGTACTTGTTTGTGCACAAATGATAACACAGATCTTAAACTGCTGTATTATCCATGCCAGGCCAGTAGGTTGCGACATCACTTTGTAAAGAAACACTACTCGTTTGTGAACCTATGATTGCACAGATCTTAAACTGCTGTATTACCCATGCCAGGCCAGTAGGTGGTGACATCATTCGTTTTATAGAAACACTACTCATTTGTGCACATATGGTAACACACATCTTAAACTGCTGTATTACCCATGTTAGGCCAGTAGGTGGCGACATAACTTTGTAAAGAAGCACTACTCATTTGTGCACATATGGTCATAAAGTCCACCACTGAGGTTTTTATTTGTCAGGTACGCACATATACATAAAAATTATGTCTTGATATTATTATTATTATTATTATCCTTCATTCATTCATTTTCTTTTCGGCTTAGGCTTGAACCAGCGACCTTCTTGCTGTAAGGCGACAGCACTACCTACTGCGTCGCCTTATTATTATCAATTATATTTTACTGATATAACAATATTGATATAACGATATTGATTTAACAATGTTGTTTTTCAAAAATATACGTATGTTGAAACACTTTCAATATCTTGTGCTTTTTTTGTTCCTAAAAATGTTATGTTTTGGTGTAAACAAATCTCAAAATAAAACAAAAATACATTACATCGAACATAATGAGTTAAAATAAAATATAATAATGGAATTTCTTTAATCAATAATTAAGGGACTCTTGTTTGTCACCATTTACATTGTTTGATTGGACTGACATACGCTTGATTGGACTGAGTTGAGCTGAACAAAATAGTGACTGATATTTTTAATGAATGACATTTAACGATTGAGTGATTTTATTTAGTTTTTTATTTTATATATATATATATATATATATATATATATATATATATATATATATATATATATATATATATATATATATATATATATATATATTTTAAATCTGCCAAATATTTTCATTGTACATTATGCCAAATATGTTTTTAAGAAATAGGCCTATGTGTGTTCCTTATTGAAACCAAAAAATCTGAACTCTTTTGGCTGGTTTAGACCTGTCCTGGATTAATAAATACAACACTAAAACTCTGAAAGACATCATGCTCCCTTGACTTACATTATTGTAAACTGCCTTTTCATCCAGCAACGGGTTCGCTGCCGATTCCAGGCATGTTTCTCATTAGGCCTGAGACTGGGATCATGTGACAGGGCAATCAAGTCTCCGTCATGGCTGTCTGCTGGGATCTAGACAAGCGCTGGATCTCTGCGACCTCCATTCCCCTTCGCTCTCCCTTGCGCCATTTGTTTAAGTCACTTTAAACTGCGTGTCGCTGATGATGGCAGTGTGGCCGAGCCAGGAGCAGCTGACTGATGTTTTTTTTTTCTTGACACAGTGCTAATAACACTTACTGGACAAAAACTGCTTACGCTCTATGTAACCAGAGGGAACACAAGAACAGGAACAGCCTCAAGTGGGCAGTGGAGAATTGAAAAGAATGAGTAAATTAAGCTCTAAATTGAGGTCTTAAACCTGTATTTCTGTCTTCCTCTGACACCTCTGTTTTGGTCTTTTTGTATGTTGCAACAAAGAAAATATGCAAAACATATTAACTATAGTCTGGATGGACATATGATCATATTTAAAATTTATATACAGTTGAGAGAATTATTAGCCCCCATTTGATTTTTTTTTCTTTTTAAAATATTTCCCAAATGATGTTTAACAGAGCAAGGACATTTTCACAGTATGTCTGATAACATTTTTTCTTCTAAAGAAAATGTTTTTTTTTTTTATTTTGGCTAGAATAAAAGCAGTTTTTATTTTTTAAAGTAATTTTTAAGGTCAAAATTATTAGCCCCTTTAAGCTATATTTTTGGATAGTCTACAGAACAAACCATCATTATACAACAACTTGCCTAATTACCCTAACCTGCCTAGTTAACCTAATTAACCTAGTTAAGTCTTTAATTGTCACTTAAAGCTGTATAGAAGTGTCTTGAATATTATACAGTAAAATATTGTTTACTGTCATCATGGCAAAGATAAGATAAATTAGTTATAAGAAATAAGTTAAAACTATTATGTTTAGAAATGTGTTAAAAAAAATCTTCTCTCCGTTAAACAAAAAATTGGAAAAAAATAAACGGGGGCTAATAATTCAGGGAGGCTAATAATATATATATATATATATATATATATATATATATATATATATATATATATATATATATATATATATATACTGTATATATATATATATATGAAGCACAAAATTAATATCTGGGCTCCTGATGATACATTGAGGCAAATTTATCAGTCTGCATCTATGTACAAAACTGATTAATATGCCAAGATATAAATCTTGAGTTTGAATTTTGGAAAATGCTGTTATTATGAAGTCGGAAATGTTTTTTTTTGTTGTGTTTGTTTTTTTTGCAATATGTAACGCTATATTTTTTTTCATGTAAAAAAGAAAACATTAGGAAATGTGCTGTAAATTAAATCATGTTATTATGGGGGTTTGTAATTCATTGCTGTTGTAAATAATTAAAAATATCTACTTTCTACTATATAAAAATGTATATAGGTTGAAAGTTCAACCTGTTTAAGATGAAGAAATCTTTAAAACTGAAATCGTAACTTTTTTATATTGTTAGGTCAGTTTATTGTATTAACTTATCAATGAAAAACACAACACTGAAAAATGTATTTTTACTACTTGTTCAAACATCTTATTTAAAATGAGCTTAATCAGCAATTCTTGAGGGTTTTTGGTGGGAAAAATTTAGTTTCATGTACAATCCACTTAAATTTGTAAAAATAATTAAGGTAACTTAAACCCTCTTAGCCAGCGTCAGGACATGGACGCACTGGGGTGCTATTTTTGCACATTTCAGTGTTTACGCATTGCAGAGCAACAGACTGAAGCGCACCATGAGACGATTATATGTCTGTGCGTCAAATGTATGGACACACACCCACACCCCAAACAGCAGCAGGAGAGGGGTGTGACAGTCTCCGAATCAATCGTGGGTTCTCAACTGTCTGCCACATTCTGTCTTATGCACTGTGTTTGTCATATCTGTGGCTCAAGCGAGCATTTTGTATTTCCGTTCGCTTGTACGGTAGCTCTGAACTGTCAAAACGCCTGTCAAAGCGCTTTTCAGATGTAACAAATCTGAAAAAAATAATCAAATATTCACAAACAAATATGCAATAATAATGTTGTAAATGTAAATAAGTTCAGTTTTCTTTTACAGATTGATCATTTTGCTTCAAGACCTCAGTGTATCAACCTGATACGGTATATGTTTTTTGAACTCTCAAAGTGCCTATAAATGTTGAATTGGTTTTTTTATTAATCACCAAGAACCATGTTTTCAGCTAACTCAAGAGAAACTGTCATATGCTGTACATCTCGCATGGCTTAATTTGAGTTAACAATTATAGCACTTTTACTGTAAAGACACGTGGACAGAGGGCACGCAGTTTATTTACATTTGACCGACATGCTATTACACAAGTGCTTTCCAATTGAATCTATGTGAGAAAATTCGTACTTGGTTAACACTTCAGCTCAGTCTGTCAAGAGAAAAATGAAGCAGTGCTGATTTACAGTGTTGTGCAGTGAGGTGCAAGATCTGTGTCCTTTCTGCAAGCATAGAGGGTCAAGGAATAACACACATGGCTTCAGGGTTGAATAAAAACATCTCCATTTCTGTCTCCAGAGTTCTGGTAAAAGTGGGAGTTTAGATAACATCCACCTTTTTGTCTGTTTGACAGAATACTGTGCAGAATAGTGAGTAGTAGATAGTTTTTTAATGTTAAGGTAAAGACCTAAAACTTTATTTAGCAGTTTTAAATCCAGTGCATTAGGGGTGGGCGATATAACCTAAAATTAATATCACAGTATTTTTCATCTTTTGAACGGTGACGGTATAATATCATGGTATTACTTTCAGTAGCAAAATAATATACATCTCAAGGAAGAACGGACAAAAGAAAGTCTCACTTCTATCACTCTTTAAAAGTTTTGGTTTGGGTCATTGTAAATGCTCAGTCTCTTTATGAGCTGATCTTCATGTCTCTGTGTTGGTGGAATAAAGCAGGCGAGTCAGCCGCACCAATTTATGAGCAGACAGAGCAGGATTCTCATGATGACCACCAGCGCAATTCCGCTCTTTGTTATAAGCTGTAGTTTCAGTGTAAACTTAGTAAAGGTGAGTTTCTTTGGCGATGATGTGTACAGTGTTAGATTTTATATTTAGCGGACATTTGCGCTGAACACGCTGTGAATGCAACGCATCGAGATTCGGGCACCTTCTCCGAAAACACTCGATTGATCTCAGCTGGCGGATCAACATTTACCTCATGTCATGATCGCTGTCATCTGCGCCATTATTATTATTATAACTTTAGGTGAGGTTTGCAAACCTGTGCACTTTTCGCTCTTCAGCCGTTTACATTTGCTGCAGTAACAAAAGCTCCCTGTTATCTGACAGCGGGAAGCGTTGAGTGATTAACAGCTAATATGAACCAATACAGCGGCAGGGTAGAGCGATTCAGCAAGTTTTTAGAGAAAATCAAATCAGATTGCACTACAACCATTATATTCAGACACACAAATGCTCCCAAATATATTATGAGGGCGCATAGATTACATTTCGGGCGCTCATGCGACCAAAATGGTTGCAATTTCGAGCCCTGTAGTATAAGGACATGTATTCAGACCACAACTGAACGTTTGAAGAAAATTGAATGCCTTATTATTTAGAATTAGCTATTACTGATGTAAATGCAGCCGTTCAAGGCGCATAATTGATTTATTACGGTATTGACGGTATTAGAAAATCCATGTCGTGGCGCAATGTCACACCGGTGATGACTATGACACCGGTGTACCGCCCACCCCTATGGTGCATACTTTGCGTCCACATGCTGTAGGTTTAGGGATGTGTGGTATTGAGCAAAAATGTTTGTCCCAGTATTTGTCCTGCACTCTAAAAATATATATATTTTGCTACTTGTTCAAAGGACTTATAAGCTTATAAACACAATTCTTGATCATTTTTTGGAACAACATAATTTTAATCCACTAAAATTTGTTGAGTTATCTTAATTGTGTCGGGACAACCTAAATGAATTGTGTGGAACCTTTTATTTTACAGTGTGGCTGATTTAAGGCTCACACACTCCAAGCCAATGATACATTTTTAAGAAATGTTTTTTCAATTGATATGAATAATCTGATTATTAGATGTATATATGAGTGAATTTCTCAGTGGTGAGCAAGAATTACTGTGAAAATGGAACAAATGCTGCTTTGTTTATGGCTTGTATGTGTTGAGCACTAGTTCCAGTTTCCCTTTGTTAAAGCACAATACAGATACTGTAAACTATAGTTTAGAATTTTTAATGCAAACTTTTTATTTTGGTTATATTTATTGATTTGCTGTGCATTTCAGTTTAGTTTTAGTTCATTTCAAGAATGGTTTAGTTATTTTTAGTTTAGTTTTTAATTTATGAACAGATTTCTGTTTGGTTTTTATATATTTAATTTCAGTTTTGGTTTTAGAAATTCTATTTTTTTCAAAATTAACAGAACATGTCCAGTGTCGACCAAAGCATGCTATTGAAAGATCATCTTTAGTCATCTGTTTTCTGTGTTCATGCGTGGCTTTTGGGTCCAGACACATTTGACGTGAAGTGACGACAGTTAATTTTCGTCTCTGCTTAGTTCATTGTTGTTCTTGGTGTGTTCTGATCGCTTGTGTTCCAACCTCATAGATTAATAAACATGATACTAAATACAAATACAATTTACGTCAAATAAAAAAAAAAAAAAAAAAATGCTATATACAAATAAGGGCACATGGCAGGCAGAGTGCAACAGGTGTACCTAATGAAATGGCCAATGAGTGAACGTTACCTATTCTGAACTTTCCAAAACTCATTACATGCGAAAGACTAAAAAAGTCGATTGTTTTATTATCTAAAGGAGCTGTCTGATGACTACCAGACCCACAAGAGGACTTTCTCACATCCCATATGTGAGAAAGTTTATTTTGGCAGTTGGACGTTCAAATAAAACATCTTACTCATCCATCGTGTTTAGTTCATATCGGTTGGGGAGGAAAAAGGATGTGGAGGCTAATCCAATGTTTATAGAAACACTTAGAGTTGTTTGTGTGTCGCTTTGGCTCCCTTTGCACACATTTGAGAAATTTCAGTACCAAAACAACCCACCGAACCCTCATTAACGCAGCAGATGAGAACCGATGCAACTGGCAGGTCTTTTGTGGTGTTGCATTCAGACGTCAGCAAGGTTCTGCATCATGGGACAAATGCATTAAAGCTTTTAGCAAACGCCAGTAGAAAAGTGGAAACTCAAGCCAAGCATTAAAGTATGAAAAAAAAAAAAAAAAAGAGTTGCAGTAATGCAGGCGGGTGTAATTATACATTCAGATGTAACCGACAGGTATTATTAAGTAGCTTTAGATGTGATAAACACAATATCCTGTGCTGTATTTGGTATATGCTTTGGTTTTCAATTTGTGAATGCAGATAATGGGAGATTCGCTCGGATTCGGTCCGTGCTCTCTGAAGCTACAATCCAGAAGGCTAATTAGCAAATGAAGAGAGAGCATGACAGTCTAATAGCTCAAAATTGCCCCCATTTCCTGACAATCTCACTGTAATTTAAGTAAAGAATACCAAACAGCCGAACGATTGTTGGTTCAGCTGAGAGAGGGCCGGTAATGATCCACGGCCCCCTTGTTTCAAAACCACAACATGTACCTGGGACAAAACAACCCTAAATGATGATCACTACAAATCTTTGTGGTATGATATGCTCTGGAGACCAGTGTTTGTGTGCTTTTAGGACTGTGTAGAACATTGGACCGTCACATATTATTAGGTTTTAATTGCCTTATTGACTCCTGTCAGGTCCAAATCCATTTTTGAAGCTGTTAAATGTGTGCGTTCTTGTATTCTGACCTTGCTGTCTGTCTGTCTGTCTGTCTGTCTATCTATCTATCTATCTGTCTGTCTGTCTGTCCGTCCGTCCGTCCGTCCGTCCATCCGTCCGTCTGTCCGTCCGTCCGTCATTCCGTCATTCCATTCCGTCCGTCCATCCTTCTTTCTTTCTTTCTTTCTTTCTTTCTTTCTTTCTTTCTTTCTTTCTTTCTTTCTTTCTTTCTTTCTTTCTTTCTTTCTTTCTTTCTTTCTTTCTTTCTAAGATCTGTTGTGAAACACTATGCACACACACAGGCTAATAGGTCACACCTAATCCATTTCTATGCCATCAATTACATAAAGCATGTGATTGGTTGCTGTCACCTCAGCAGCCAATAAGCTTGCTCCTCAACATTTTAAATGCTCCAGTGTTTTGTACACCAGAATTGTGCATGGAGTTTTCGGAAACCCTCCTGAACCCCAGCTCCACCTGTGTTTAGATCTGCTACAGGGAGTTCATGGATGTTTTGTTTGCAGCAGCAGTCTGTTATATACTCAGTCTGTGAATATACTAACAGTAGCAAGTCTTGGCACTTGCTCAGCCATATTAATCAAAGCAGCAGCATAGCAGATGTATGCCTCCAAGACCAAACACATCAACACTGCCAAATACTGTATAATATATATAGTATAGTAATACTGAGTATAATACTGAGTTGTTATGACAGAAATAAAGTTTTATATATATATATATATATATATATATATATATATATATATATATATATATATATATATATAATGCTTCATTAGTTTTAATTTAATGCAAAATTTAATTCAGTTATTAATTTTATATACATTTGTTTCGTTATTTTTTTTACCCATTCATTTACTTATTTTATTTTGCATAATTGATCATTAATTTTAGTTGTATGGTGTATTCACTCCATTAATTTTATTTCGTTTGTTGCTATTAATTGTTTTTTATGTTTATGTATTTTGTTAATTAAGTTCATTACTATTTTCATTGTATTCAGTAGTTTAATTTATTAATTTTAGTCACAAATTTCATTAATAAAGTTATTTTTGATATAATTTATTTCATTCATAGATGTATTCTCTTTTGAATTCAATGAAGGTATTATTTAACTCTGTAATTTATTGTAAGTCATTTATTGTATCCGGAGTTTTTATTTTAATGTATTTTAATTTCATTAATTTGATTTCATTAATTTCAGTATAATTTTTTCTGTAATGTGTTAATGCATTAGTTCACATTTTGTTTTTTCATTAATCTCTTCAATTATTTGTTTTATATTGTTCTTTTATTTTTTCGAAAGGTTTTCTAAATTGTATTTTTTTCATTTACATAGTTTTTTATTTCTGTTTTAAGTCATTAATTAATTCATTTTTTGTGTTCAATATTAATATTTGTTAATTCATTTACATCACAAATTTTATTTTATAATTATTTTATATTTTCTAAATATTTATTTTATTTCATCCAATTATTTTAACTCATTTTAATTATTTATTTTAATTATTTTATCCATTAATTTCTTTGTTGTTATGCCTTTAATTAATGACTTGTTCTCAATCATTATGTTCATTATTTTAATTAACTTCTTTCATTTCCATTGACGTCTGATTTGTTACGTCCTGTTTTGTAAGCAAGCAGGTCTGTAATTGTGCCAGAGGTTGTCTATGAGTAAGATCTTGTCATTCAGAGTCCAAACCAAACACTTTTACAGCCTCCCGCACTCCCTCACTCTGAGTGTCAGGGCTAAAGTGCTAAAATGGAGAAAAATGCACCTTGCCCTCATATTGAACACATAAATCATCAGAGCATGCAGGCCTTGACTGCTGTTTCCTTTCCCTCTAATGGATCCCTCGTTCCACACCTCTTCTCCTTCAGCTGAGGATCAGTAAAAACACAGCGTTCAGTCAGCTGGGTGTGAAAAACACCCTGGGAGATGATCATTATCTAGATCATCCCAGTTCCCAGATGCACATTCTAAATTGGTACATTCAGTGTATTTCAGTTCGTGCATTTTTATGATTATGCTTAGGATGTTACCAAGCTGTGGTCATTTTTCTAGGGGTGCAGTAGGTGATTTTCTTCAGAAACCTTTTCTGTACTGGTTGAAAGTCTCCTCACATTCCAATAGTAATGATTAAATTAATGATCTAAATGTATTTATATGTATTTTTATACTCTGAGTAAGGCATAAGACAAAAAAAGTGTAAAAAAAATGTAATATTGTAACGCAGATAATTCCCATAATTCTGATAAGTAGCCCATTCTGCCTCTCAGCAAATGTAGCGTTTAAACATGCGGTAAACGTTTAACAGCGGTAAGAACATGCTGATTCAACTTTTTAGGAGTTACTTTTGCACGCTGGAGGGAGGATGACACCCTGGCTCATGATCAGAAATGTATATATGTACAGTGTGTGTTTATAATGGTATGTGTAATCACAGTGTTACTGGAAATTATTGATACTTAAGGTCTATAGCGCAGCCTTTGTTAGGGCGTACTGTACTCACACTAGGTATAGTTGCCTTGAACCGTACCTTCCGAGCCGGAGCACGTTCCGTCATCAGTGTTGCGACTGTGTTGATCAGTGTTGATCAGTTTTGTTCATCAGGAAGAGAAGCGCTCTAGCTCAGCACAGTGGAGATTGCTTTAGTTATATTGTTTTGTATTATTTTTGGTCGTTTGGAATGCAGTGACACACAGTCAAATATTTTGCACAAAAGATCCACCACATTTGACGCTAATAAATGATCATAAAAGTCCTGGAACTGCAGGTATTAGGAGGTTTGCTGAAGGTGGCATCTGATGGGCAGCGAGGGGTTTGTTTCTTCAATAAACTATAACAGTTTGTGTTCATTGAAAAGTATGAATGATTAGTAAATCATGAAACATTCCCTTAAAAGTGACTTTGCGTCTTCAATTTTACGCTTAGGCCCGCTTTGCACTCACTACTCATGCCAAAGCGCAACTGAACCGTGCTCTGACACACCTCTTCTAACTGGGTCAGGGCTGGCCAACTGAACCGCACCTGAGCCCGATTTACAGCGTTCACACTTGTCAAATAAACCGGGAAACGTACCCAGGCATGGTTCGGATAGCCCATGTGAGTGCACCCTTAGTGCGCCCAACTCCAATGCCAGACACTTCAGTTAAAATCCCACTTAGAGCAGTAAGTAAGGAAAACCAGAGGGGTTACATTGGGGCCATGACCCGGATGCGGCAACCTGATTTCACCAAGGACATGTTCCTGGATTAACATCTATGTTGATCCTGGAACAACATTCCAATCAACCAATCAGAATTAAAGTATGTGTTTACAGTATGTAAAGTTTAATTTTGGTAATAATTTACAGTTATGGTTTTATTATTAAGCCTCTTTTTAATCAATTCCCAAATTATATTACTGTGAAATTTTCACAGTATGTCAGATAATATTTTTTCTTCTAGAGTAAGTCTTATTTGTTTTATTTCAGCTAAAATAAAAGCAGTTTTTAATTTTTTAAAAACCATTTTAAGGTCAAAATGATTAGCCCCTTTATATTTTTTTTTCGATAGTCTACAGAACAAACCATCGTTATACAATAACTTGCCTAATTACCCTATCATGCCGAGTTATCCAAATTAACCTAGTTAAGCCTTTAAGGGTGCTTTCACACCTACACTTTTGTTCCGGAACCTGGCGCGTTTCCCCAGTTAGCACGGTTCATTTGGCATATGTGAATCCAGCAATCGCGCTCAGATCCGCACCAAAACAATTGGTCTGAAATCGCCTGAATAAGGTGGTCTCGGCTTGATTGAAATCAAACTCTGGAGCAGATCGATTGTAGTGGGAAAAGCAACACGATCCGAGCCCGGCTAAATCACAGTGTATTATGGATATGTAATAGGCATATATATGGCTATATGAAGAGAGAATTATGAGTAGGGCGGGATGTCATTCCTACCGGTAAATGTGCGTTTCATGTCAAATATGAAAGTGAAAGCATGCTAACTATTAACGAGAGCTGTTTATATATTAAGAAAATTGACCGAACTGCAGTCTTGGTTTGTCTGTAATTTCTCTTTATAATGTAAAGCCTATAATGCATAATTCTAGCCAACGGCTATGTATGAGAAAGTCTCTGATTTATGCTCTGCAAAATAAACCGTGAAACTCTGACCTATGTGAGAAGAGTTTACTTGCACGTGACTTGTTTTAGCTATTTTGGTCCGTTTAGATACTTTGAGATCTTATATACAAGAACAAAGAGCAACATTGTAACAATTTTAATCCCTGTTTCAGAACAAAACAATCGATCTACAGGTGTGAAAGCACCCTAAATGTCACTTTAAGCTGTGTAGAAGTGTCTTAAAAATATTTTGTAAAAGATAAAGTAAATAAAATAAACTGATAAAATAAATCAGTTATTAGAAATGAGTTATTAAAACTATTATGTTTAGAAATGTGCTGAAAAAATCTCCATTTAACAGAAAAAAATTGGGGAAAAAAGTAAACAGGGGGGCTAGTAATTCAGGTGTTTTAATAATTCTGATTGCAACTGTAGGTATTCAAACAAAAATTACGTTTCAGGATCAACATAGAAGTTAATCCAGGATCGCATTGTACTTGACAAAATCATCACATGTGACCCGGATTGACGTGAGTTTACACATTACATGTATCCTTTTTAACACTCCTTTCTCTTATGCTAGTAAGAGCTGTGCAGCTGTGGTTATTAGCATCCTTGTCAGTCCCCACACCCATATTAGTGCTGTGACCCAGATGGAAGTGAGGTTTAAGGGTGTAGGTTTGACAAAAGTTAGCAAGTAAGAGCTGTGCAAGTAACTGGAAGCAACTGATAGTTGGTTGTTTGCCTCCATGTTAGTCTCCCAGTCCAGAGACTCCAGTTTGAATCCTGCACGCAATGGGTTGACAAGCATTAGAAAGGGTTATGCTTTTGTGCTAAACATTTTGGAAAACACAACTAAATAATGTAATATTTCAATATTAAATGCGATTACAAAATCCATGTGAGGAAAAACAGTACACTGCTGAATTAGATTTAGTCATGAGGTGAAAAAGCCTTACCTGAAGTCCCTGCGGACCCTTGATTGGACAGTGTGCAATGGAGAACTCCCCGCCAACACATTCCAGTATGAATTGGCTGGCATAGTAACATCCAGTGGCTTGTAGATGCTGCAGATCATTAAAATGATGATGGATATCACAGTAAAGGGCATGTGTGTGGCACTATAATCCAGAGGCAGTGATTTATTCAGACTGTTGATAAGCACACTTTCTGTCTGCCATCACATTAAACTGGAATCACATAATGTGAAATTGAAATAAGCGTGCTGAATATATCAGAGTCCCAGCCAATGAGATTACCACGAAATAGGAACTGAAATAATCGGCAAGAAGGAAATTTCATGCTGAAAAACTCAAAGCTTCACAGAAATATTCAATTTAAGTCACACGGTATGTCTTCAACATCAGTCGGAGATAACATTTCCCATTCTGTGACAGTTTTATTCCATATCTCGCTCTAAATTGGATTCCGCAGGACTGTATTGGAAGGTTATGAGGAGCAATGTAAAAAATTGCTTCAAGGTTTTTTGTTTTTTCTTCGTGTTTTTCTTTCTTTTTAAATCGTACTCACTTCAATATTTCTTCTACAAGGTGAAGCGCTCGAAATATCAGTAAGGAGACTACCGTGCCCTGGGTATCTCCAAGGTGCAAGTTTCATTTTTGTGTTTCATTTTGTTAGAAGCCAAGGGCTACGCAGAACATCAGCTTGACGGGCCTCTGCAAATGACGGCGCTAGAATCTCTCAGTGTGTGAAACATAGTTACTAAAATAAAGGAAGAAGTGACTCATGACACAAAATTATATTTCACTGCAGCGCCGCAAAACTCATATCCTTTGCCAGATGTCGGTAGCCTGCGGTTTGTCTTCCGGAAATGTCTTGTTGGTAGATTTTGGAGATTTATAGGGTAACATACAAATGACCTGCCAGTTCATCATCGAATGATAGAAGGCATTCAAAGTAAATAGCAACCGGCTTAAATTCATCATTTGTTGGGTTTTCCAATTATTTGGTAATGAACATGTTCAATATAATGACCTTGGAAGTGTACGGATGTTTGTGGATCAACCTAAAGGCACAATAACAGAGAAAATGAAAATGGCCTAAAGCTAAACACCTTCGGTGGAAATGAGAAAGCCTAGTGAATGAAATGAACCTGAACTTTGCTTAATTCATCTCCATTAGCTTGAAGCTTGTGTATGTCTTTGTGCTGAAACAAATTGTCTCTCAGTGTCATGCAGAATAAATGGTGCAAGGCAGAGAGAGGCTGTATAAAGCGAAATGGCTTTTATCTAGAGATAAGATTGTTGTTTTTTTGTGATATTTTACATTATCTGTTTTTTTGAAGCAGTGTATGTATTACATTTCTGGGTTTATGATCAGATTTATACTTGGATGTTGCATATGTTTTTTCAACATGCAGTGATCTCAAAAATATAATGCAATGTGTACAGTTTACATTCACAGGGCACTTTATAAGGTACACCTTACTAGTACCGGGTTGGACGCCCTTTTGCCTTCAGAACTGCCTTAATCCTTTGTGGCATAGATTTTACAAGGTACTGGAAATATTCCTCAGAGATTTTGCTCCATATTGACATGACAGCATCACGCAGTTGCTACAGATTTGTTGGCTGCACACTCATGATGTGAATCTCCTGTTCCACCACATCCCAAAGGAGCTCTATTGGATTGAGTTCTGGTGACTGTGGAGGCCATTTGAGTACAGTGAAATCATTGTCATGTTGAAGAAACCAGTCTGAGATGATATGGCGCGTTATCCTGCTGTGGTCGCGTTACACTGTGGTCATAAAGGGATGGACATGGTCAGCAACAATACTCAGGTAGGCTGTGGTGTTGACATGATGCTCAATTGGTACTAATGGACTCAAAGTGTGCCAAGAAAATATCCCCCACACCATTACACCACCACCAGCAACCTGAACCATTAATACAAGGCAGGATGGATCCATGCTTTCATGTTGTTGGCACCAAATGTTTACCCTACCATCCAAATGTCACAGCAGAAATCGAGACTCATCAGACCAGGCAACGTTTTACCAATCTCCTATTATACAGTTTTGGTGAGCCTGTGCAAATTATAGCCTCAGTTTCCCCTTCTTAGCTTACAGGAGATGTACATGGTGTGGTCTTCTGCTGTTGTGGCCCATCTGCCTCAAGGTTCAACATGTTGTACGTTCAGAGATGCTCTTCTGCACACCTCGGTTGTAACAAGTGGTTATTTGAGTTACTGTTGCCTTTCTATCAGCTGAACCAGTCTGGCCATTCTCCTCTGACCTCTGGCATCAACAAGGCATTTGCTCCTTCACTGCTGCTCACTGGATAATTTCTCTTTTTTGGACCATTCTCTGTAAACCCTAGAGACGGTAATGCGTGAAAATCCCAGTAGATCAGCAGTTTTTAAAATACTCAAACCAGCCCGTCTAGCACCACCATAAGTAGTATGTCATGAACTAAATTTGTGTTTTACTCAAACATAAATATAAATCATAAATCATGAGAAACTACTAATTGTTTTAGAGTTCACACTTAGCTAATGATTGATAATAAAGCGTGTTTGGCATGCTGTCCCGAGAAAGAGCCCTCAGCTCAGAAGATCCTTGAGTCCAGGGCTCTCTCTTGTTTGAAGGGTGAGAGGGGAGTTTGAACTAAGGTAGATCGCAAGAATTACCCTGCTTGTTATGGCTAATGACTAGTTAGGAATTGCTAAGAGATATATATCTGAAACCCGCACAGAAATGTTGACTTGTTGCTGTGAGGCAACAGACAGACAGACAGACAGCGATAGATAGATAGATAGATAGATAGATAGATAGATAGATAGATAGATAGATAGATAGATAGATAGATAGATAGATAGATAGATAGATAGATAGATAGATAGATAGATAGATAGATAGATAGATAGATAGATAGATAGATACAGTAGATAGATAGATAGATAGATAGGTAGATAGATAGATAGATAGGTAGATAGATAGATAGATAGATAGATAGATAGATAGATAGATAGATAGATAGATAGATAGATAGATAGATAGATAGATAGATAGATAGATAGATAGATAGATAGATAGATAGATAGATAGATAGATAGATAGATAGATAGATAGATAGATAGATAGATAGATTGATTGATTGATTGATTGATCAACTTTTTCAGCCATACTGAAAGCAACAGTGGATAATTTACCTCAGGCCGTGACAATACTATAAAGGAAACATTGATGTCAAAACAGTGAACTCCGTGTGAACAATCAAATAATAAGTGATGTACTTTTACATGAATGTTAAACTGGTTTGAAATTCATTCATTATATTATGTTATGTTGCAGAGAAACTCCGCCTACACAATCTTCTGATTTTTAATTGATCATATCAGCCAAATATGACATTGCATCTTATTAAGACCGTATTAGACTCAGAAAGAAAGACTTGTGGCTGTTTCTTCCAAATCTCTAGTTGTTTCTCAAAACAATATGGAAGTGTTTTGTCTGCTTTGCCTCAGACAGATGCAACTTTATAGGCTACGGGCATGTTAGCGTCCCCGAGGTATGTAAACAAATGCTTAGCATGTGGGACGTGAGTTCAACTCTCTTCTTCAAACAACTTTCAACTGCTGTATTCAATTACTCCTCAAGTGTGGGTGTTTGTTTATACCCACATTTGTCCGTACATAAAACAAAACTTGTTTTTATATACATTTGTGTATATATTAGATTATTTTGGGGTTTGTTCTTTGGGCCATGTACTGTAGCAGAGACCTTTAGATTATTTTGAGACCTACTGATGCATTTTTTAAGAAGTGTATATAAATATATACAGTTGAAGTCACGATTATTAGCCCTCCTGTGATTTAGTTTTTTTTTTTTTCTTTTTTAAATATTTATGAAACAATGATTAACGGAGCAAGGATTTTTTTACAGTATTTCCTATAATATTTTTTCTTTAGAAGAAAGTCTTATTTGCTTTATTTCGGCTAGAATAAAAGCAGTTTTACATTTTTTTTTAAAAAACATTTTAAGGCAGGAAGTGATTCTTCTACAAAGGAATCACTATTAGAACATCAAAAGGTTTTTGTTATATGTTGTTTGTATTGTTTAAATTGGACAAAATAAGAAATGCTGAACAGCTTTTATAGAACTCCAAAAGTTTTAGCTCATTAAGGGGAGAAAGTTCAAGAAACTGACTGAAAAACAGAAGGCAGCATGTAATAAACATTTATTTAATACATATATGTGTACAAACTTTTTTTTAATGTGATAATTCGTTTAACAGCACCAATAAAGATTATAAACAGGCCTAGCTATATGTATAAATAGGTTAATGTGTCATATAAAAAAGAGATACAAACACCAACACACTTATAAAAAATCCAGGAGAACATACTGTAAATAACGTACCCTGCCATGTAATCGCTGCAATGAAATCTCTGTCTTGTTTTGCAATAATCCATGTGTTTACTGGTATTTTGGCAGAATAAACAACTGTAACGTTAACGTCTAGATGCACAGCAGAGGTGAATGTTTGTTGATGGTAAGTTCATCGACAGAACGGAAAAGAAATGCAAGCCTTGCGACAAAACTAGACCCCCTTACATAAATAAATCAATCAATCAATCATGATGTAGACTATGCGCCCACGCTTTCATCTGTTATTTTGTGATGTCTGGAAGATATCCGCATGGGGGGAAATTAAAGTAATTTATAATAAACATGTTTTTGAACCACAGTAAAGTGTATTTTTGTTAATAGTAAACTTTTAAACATGTTATAAATACTGTAATGTTAGTGTAAACTAACATGCATGTGATGGTGTGATTGTGATGGTGTATAATTGTAGCCTATTGAATAATTAGTTTATTACTACAGTTGTGTTGCACCACAGCAACAATATAATTACTACGACAGTTTAATTCAAGTAATTATCTATAGTATGCTTTCAAACAGTATTTTTTCATGTAACATAATAGCTTATACAGTATCTACCGCATTAATTACAGGCAAGTAAATTTTAGGCCCAAATAAGGATCACGCCCAACATATGTGGTTATTTTCTATTTATATTCCCTTTAAAATATGGTATAAATTGCAAAAATATGGACTTTCCTCTGTCTCCCTCTGTTTTTTTTTTGTTTTTTTTACTGCAATCCATCTGAATTTTGCGCGTCATCAGAACTACATGATTAAAAACAACCTATGCAATGACTAATTACCATAACTTATTAGTTATTATTAGCCAAATTAACCTTGTTAAGCCTTTAAATGTCACTTTAAGCTGAATACTAGCATCTTCTGAAATATCTAGTCAAATAGTATGTACTGTCAAAAATCTTCTCTCCGTTAAACAGAAATTCAGGAAAAATATACAGGGGGGGGGGGGGGGGGGGGTAATAATTCTGACTTCAACTGTATATAAAGTTATAAAGATCTTTTGATCAAAAATGATTATTTATGTGGTTAGACGTGGATAAAGCACCTGTCTAGACTTAAACAGAAAGAGAAAGCTCACGGTGTGCACCGTATCTGTAGAGAAACAGTTCACAAAGGACTGTCGTCTTGAACACAAATGTCCAACAGAGAGGTGTAGACGGTGATAACATTCAGATTCTCTCTGCCTTATCAGAAATCATTATCTCTGAAGGTTTGGAAAGGTCAGCGCTGAAAGAAAGCAGCCGGTGTGGATTCAAACAGAGATAAAAGATGAAAACAATCTCTTTTTTTTCCGTCTGTGGGAAGGGACTGAGATCTAGCTTATTAAGCTTTGGATGTCACAATATGACTTTTGGCTTGCATCGACTTGAGTTTCCATCTTACGTTGATAATGTTTATTAAAACGAATGATGCAAAAATTCAACTGTTATGAATTTTTTTTACATTTTTTTTTTCTGGTTGGCCAGTTGTGGGGCGACACGGTGGCTCAGTGGTTAGCACTGTCGCCTCACAGCAAAAAGGTCGCTGGTTCGAGTCCTGGCTGGGTCAGCTGGCATTTCTGTGTGGAGTTTGCATGTTCTCCCTGCATTCCGTGGGTTTCCTCCGGTTGCTCCAACACAATCTCACGGCAATTCGTAACTTTTTGATTTAGTGGCTAATTTGTACGAATTCGTACGTTCTAATTTGTACAATTTAGTACGATTTGCTCATCCGCCAATGACGGTTGGGTTTAGGGGTGGGGTTAGGTGCCACGCCTCCTTTTTAAAATCGTACAATTTCGTACAACTGAACTTCGTATGAATTAGCCACTAAACTGACAAAATGTAAAATACTTACGTTTTCTCATGAGATCAGGCTGGTTGCTCCGGTTTCCCCCGCAGTCCAAAGCTATGCGGTATAGGTGAATTGAATAAACTAAATTGGCCATATGTATGTGTGTGAATGACTGTGTATAGATGTTTCCTATAAAGGAAAATCAACATACATTAAAAAAGTTACTGGCGAGTTACTGATGTGCATTAATGTTATAAATATATATATATTTTTTTAAAAGTGGGAATCTCATGTGACAATACAAAACAGTATTGCTGCTTCAGAATATTTCAGACATTTGGGCACATTGGATAATTAAGTGGAGCAAAGCCACACCGCATACAACTTGATCTTCCATAGATAAATGAACCTGATAATAAGTGTACAACATCTTCACGCTAGAAAGCATGTTTTATGCGGGAATGTAACTGTAACTAATAGAATATGCTGCAACGGCTCCTCAATGTTGACGCTCTCGTCGCCGGAGCTGAAGGCAGACAGTGTTGTCGCCAGAGCGACCTTTGACGTTCTCGCCGCTTTCGGTGTGAACGCACAGTAACACAAAGGAGGCGTGCTTGATGACTTGTACTGTAGCCAGCCCCCAGGGGGGCGATCTAACGGCCGGGAGTGTCACTCAAAAGCAGGTGTGTGGCACACTTGAGCAGAACTCATTTGCGCACTTGTAGATGCAGAGGCGCAAGCAGCATGGGGCGGGGCTGAAGTAAAGCTGTTTTATTGGCCGATGCCTGACCAATGAACAATACCAGCAGCCAGCAGACGTTTTTGTATGTCAGCACACAGGGCAGCTCACGTTGTTGGACGCATCGAGCTATCAATGGGTAAGTTATTATTTTTATTAATTATCTCTCTGATCAATATTCAATTCCGCAGAATTCGTGATATTTAACAAAAATCTTTTCAGAAAATTTAAAAAAAAAATCCTAAAAAATAAAATAATCCTACAAATTATTCTTTTGCACCCCAGTCCCATTGGCTGCTGGCTTTGTTCATTGGTCAGGAATCAGCCAATAAAACAGCTTTACCCCTGCCCTGCCCCTGTCCCTCCCCCGCCCTCCGTAGCTTGCGCCTCTGCATCTACAAGTGCACAAATGAGTTCTGCTCCAGAAATAGGCAAAATGTGTAGCGCGAGAGATTTATAGTTCAACTGGCGAATCTGAGAGGTTGTGAGTGCCAACTTGTGTTTGTATAGCAAAACTGCAATCAAATTTGCCGTACACATTTGTGTCTGTCAATTAGTATTTGAAAGTGACATTTTACAAATACACAACTATTAATCTGCAACTTCGAATTCAAAACACAGGTGTTTGGATTATTTTCTGTGTGTGCAAATCGAGAGATTCAGCTATTCACTTCAGACCTGTGAGTGTAAATTTCAGCATACACATGCAAATATTATCATTAAGTCCTCACATTTAGATTTGTAAGCTTTGCTACTGATTTACCTTCATAGTTTCCCAGTACTGGGTTGCAGCTGGAAGGGCATCCGCTGTGTAAAACATATGCTGGCTAAGTTGGCAGTTCATTCCGATGTGGCGACCCCTGATGAATAAAGGGACTAAACGGAAGGAAAATGAATGAATGGCCAGTTGCCATGACTACAAATGTGTTTTTTTATGTTACTTTAACTTATTTTAATAGGTTAATCTGGTTTCACTCTTTTTTTTAAGTTATTCAAAGTTTAACTTATTATTTTTAGCCAGTTTGATTGATATAAGTTGAGATGACTAGAAAAGTTAAATTGATTCAACAAAAAAATTAAGGCAACAAGAATTTTTTTACAGTGTGTGCATAAGTACAAGATCCCAGATGAGTCCAGTGCCGACAATAATTTGCAAATCAGCTTTACTCTGAACCAAATTGAATCAAGTTTCATTTGATTGTGTGAAACGTATGTTAAACGTAATTGCAGTGTTACGGCAGATCCGCTGTTGCGCTCCAAGTGACATTTACGCAATGTACAGTAATGTAAATGTAATGGTGATTTAAGAAGCTGTGCCCATGAGTCTTTCAAAGTGAGATTCACTCTAATGCAGATTTATGAAGGGCGCTGCGTCCGTTCTGCGATTAGGGATATAATGATTTCATACAGCCGAGCCAGGATGCCTGTCATGACGAGAAACCCGGTACAATTATTCATAATTAGATCCCTGTATTCACAGACTCCTATTGGAAATCATTGTGGCTTGCTGTAGTTGTTTTCTGTCAGCAGTCATGATGTTGAGTGAAAATGGCATCTTGACCCTTGAAAGAAAATTATTTTGGGGATTTCAAAAAGCAAGTTTGTTTCGCCCAAGTAGTTACTCTCCTGGACTTCAGAACGGATGAGGAATCGCATACATTATTCTTTAAATGAAAGGAAATATAGCCGAGGAGGATTAGTACAGAGACTGCGAGAAGATATTTTTAGTGGAAACTGAGTCTACTTCTGTTATGAATGTGTCTGCTGGACAGTGGGATTAAGAGCAGAATTAGATAAAAAGCCAAATGTCTTATGCTTTCCAGGGATGATATATTTCAAGCATGTGCTTAATGCGCAAGATAATTCACTTACATGGCCTTTAAAGGATAGTTCGTTCTTAAATGAAAAGTCTGTTATCATTTACTCTGCTTCATGCTGTTCCAAATAAACATACTGTTTGACTTTCTTTAGCAGAGTTGCAGAGAAAGTATATAGGAATGGAGGCTTCAAATAAT
The DNA here is from genome assembly GCF_903798145.1 of Danio aesculapii. NCBI lineage: Eukaryota > Metazoa > Chordata > Actinopteri > Cypriniformes > Danionidae > Danio > Danio aesculapii. Next base: position 21,863,400 of record NC_079459.1, on the reverse strand, counting down.
TACCATAAAACTACACTGTAAAAAAAAAAAATCTGTTAATTAAAATCTTCCATGTTATTGCTTTTGTTTATGTTATTTGAATTTATGGGACCTTGGTCTTTGCTCTGAAGATCGCAAATTATTTAGCCAGAGGTACGTAATTGCTGCATTTCATCTTTAAAACAAAGCTACAGTGCGGTCTGATGCTGTTCTTTTCACGCTTACCAGCTGACTGATTACCTCCGTGTGGACAGCTTTTCTAGTTTGTCCAGTGGCTCTCAGCATACGTTGGCAGATTTGTGATGAGGAGCGGAGTTGACCGTGATGATGGGGTTCGAATCCGGTGAAGAACGGTTCTTGAAAGCAGGTAAGACAAAAAAACGAAGCCAAAAATAATATGAAAAAGTAAATATCAGGGTGAGATTGTAGTAAAATCTGAAAATGTGGAAAAAATCAGGCTGCCGCGAGGGCTTTTCTTTTTCTGTATTGCTTTTGAAAACACTGTCAGTTAGATTTAGGGAAGGAGGAGGGTGGGTCAGTCGATTGGTCAGTCAATCAACAGCAGCCTCTGGTGGATTTATGTGAGAACAGCAGTCGCGAGAGAAATTTGAGAACTGAAAAAGCGTACACAGAGGTCTCTGGTGGATTTGCGAAAGCCAGAAATGGTGCTCTCCAGAAATGTATATAGGGGTACATATTCAGAATGAGCCTGGGTTACATTTTTTTTCTAGCATGTCTCCATATCAATCTGATGCCAAGATTGAGCCTAAAAAGTTTGTTTTCACCCCATCTACATGTTCAAAGTTCATTCAACTACTGTCATGTGATTGGCTGATGAAATATTTGTGTTAATAATCAGTTGAACGAGCAGACTTGATAAAGTGTCAGGTGAGTGTTTACCATCGATTAATAACCTCGCAGCTCACCGTATGTGTGTCTAACGGTTAACAAGTTTATTGACAAAAATCAATTCCCATATGGAGAAACTGAATTGGATTTCACTCCATTAGTAAGCGGCACTCTATTTGGAAATATCTGACCACTGAAGGCCACAAATGCCTCAGTTAAGTATTGAAGGGAGCCGTGTAATGATTGACTAATATAATAAAGTCATTTAAATTTAGAGTGAGACGAGAGTAAGTAAACCTTACTTAATTTATCATCCCGTGATCAGTAAATTAGTCTCTTTCTCCTCTCAAATCAGGCATGTACTTTTTTGCTTGTCCATATTTCCATGTGAAGAAGTGCTCAACCAGCCCCGTTCTTTTGGTTCAGTAGATGTGCTCCGCTAATAGTGTCTGTGCTGGGTCAAGCGTTTTAGTGGCAGGTTGACACATCACCCACAGTGTCTGTGTGTGAGTTGGCCTTCTCACCTGTCTCTAAGTGTGGCCTCATTTCTCAACTTGATGTTTGGACTTATCTATTCCAAGCCAATCAATCCGACCAGAGAATGGAAGGTGGATATCAGGGGGTTCCATAGTTTAGTGTCGAAAAAGCAGACACTCTGCGATTCCTTAGGCTTAACTGTCACTGTTTGAGAAGATAATGACTTTTACTGTGCTAACATCCATTGGGAAATTACAGGCAGTGCCAAAAAAGGAGGTTGGAAGAGTGGAAGATGGAAAGGAAAAAGATCCAGGTCACAGGGATGTCTTGTTTACTACCGTTTTGGAACCCGTGGGCAGGACAGTTCCATTGCAAGATGCCCATTTCCTTGAAGAAATGCAGCTATAGTGGAAGTCTTTGGGCAAAAAACTGTCAATTTTCTCCACTTTCGTCTGTAAGGAGAAAGTTTACCTTTGTGCATGTAGCCGAGGCCAGGTTTTTAGTGTCCATCTTAGGGTGTACTCACTCTAGGCGATCTGAGGCATACCCAAACTTGCTAGACCTCCAAATCCTAGTTAGTTTGACTAGAGCACACTGTTAAAAATGCTGGGTTCCACACAATATTTTCATGTTGTCTTAACACAAATCAAATAAGTTACCTGTTTTTGCAAATTTAAGTGGATTGAATATAAAACAATTAAGTTGTCTTCCCCCAAATTTTAAATAAGTAGTTTGAACAAGCAGCAAAAATAATTTTTTGAGTGCATTTGCATTAAGCAGAATCTTTGATCCAAAGCGACACACAACTTCAAAATTTAAGAAATGGGACAGCACTACAGCACCTGCACACATCATTATATGTTGTCACGATCTCTTGCTTCATATGATATCTTGCATCTCTTGTGACGCGACTGCTGTAGTTATTCCAGTTGCGTTATTTTTTGGTATTTTTCGTCAGGAAATCACAGAAGGCAACAATATCATTTTATTATAACGATATAATATGGCAGTAAGATCGTAACTGTACTGTGCATTCACACCGTGGCCATATTCATCTATGTAAACACATAAAAAAAAATATACATCAAACCAGACACTGTAAAAAGCTCATTCCCGGCCACTAGACTTTTCTGCTGGTGTCATCAAGTGACAGAATGTTGTGGGACTGCTATAGAGGAGTTATTATTAGGCATTATAGACAGTGAAATTTAACGGGTTTTATTTGAGCGTGTTTTTTTTAAAGCATGATGGAAAACACGAACGCCGTTATGATTGTATTAAAACATATATTTGTTTGTTGTAAGAATTCAATATAATACTAATTTGTGCATCTCCTTACTTCCGTGTACAGCCATGCTGCCATTGTAGATGGTGTACTCTGGGAAATTTTCGTACCCCTTGGTTTTGAGTGTAGTCCTGAAAAATCTGTTTCTAAGGGCTATCTAGCCCTTTGCTTTAGCCCTACGCCTTCAAGCTAAAAAGAATTGGGACACCCTATCTCTTCACATGAACGCGCAAAACAAGGGGTAGGGGTAAGGGCTAAGAGGTAGAATTGAGATTGGGTCTATATGTACAGATGTGGCTATAAATGTTTTCAAAGTACAATATGAACGGAGCACAATTGTCAATATGAAGATCGCTAGAACTGAATTGTAAAAAATAATTGGAAAGCAGATTATACATAAGAGAGATGACTTTTATGTTTTTTTTCATATATATATATATATATATATATATATATATATATATATATATATATATATATATATATATATATATATATATATATATGTAATTCCAAGGCCTAATCCCAATTCTATTTTTTGTACATTCTACATTCTGCCGTTGGGAAATTTCCACACCCCTAGATTTCAAGTGTGGTCCTAAAAAAAAGTTTCAAGGGCTGTCTAGTCTTTCCCCTTAGCCCTACGCCTTGAAGCTAAAGAGAATTGGAAAGCAAATTACACGTGAGAGAAATGACTTTAATGTTTTCTTTTTATATCATTTCAAGTTTAAATGTTGGAATGTTCAAAAAGAATATGGTATAGAGGGGATAACTGGGAATGGAACACAACCAGGAACTATACTTCTAACTACAGCTCTAGAGAAATAGTTGCAAACGAACAAGTTTGCAGCACAGTTTGCGATTGTTCGTTGAAACTATTGATTTGGGAAACACCCACCCACTATGTTTTTAACGATGGAACTTGCGAACTTAGTTGGCTAACAATGGCTTTCAGAAACAGACCCATGTTCGGGTTGCTTGATTTGGGGAGGGTTCGCACTGGACCAGCAATGGAAAAGTGGTTGTTCTTTGCGCCACCTGGTGGATATTGCGGAAAGCATGAAAGGGTTCGTTCTCAGTAGCCATATTCGTAACAGTGATTCATGAGAAGCTTCTTTTTTTTTTGCTAGTCTTGATTCTGATTTGTGGAGATTATCTACAGAATCATAGGTAATGTAGGTTTTTTTCTCCCAACAGGAATTCCACTGTTAAGTACACATTTCCTAAAAACATGTTGGAAAAAAGTAGCTTGTACCACTGATAGAAAATCTACTTTCACTGTAAAATGTCTTGCATTTCCTTGACGCGAGAAAGGACAAAAACATCAGCAAAAAGCAAGCACATTAGCATGCCATTCTTTGTGTAAAAAGGCTGTTAAAATGACCTAAAACCCTTTCTCCACCTACGTCTTTTGACTGACGTTTCTAATTTCATTCCAGGCCCCTCTGTTATTGCAGCTGGGCAGATGCGGATTCTTAACTGGAAGGCCCTTTAATTGTTTCCATGGCAATTAAGTGTACACAGCTGTGATGAATATTGTGAAGCACAATGGAGGGATGAGCAAATTGACCCCGAGTAAACAAATCAGGCTCCTTCTCACAGCCAATAGACAAGGAGCGGAGGAAGTGCAGCATAAGCAACTTGGAAAGGGTGGTGGCGGGCCTTTATGTTATAGGTGAACGAAGGGGCAACATTAATATTCATTCTCATTTAGTCAGTGGTTGGGCTTTAGAAAAGATTCTGTAAATGTATACCTTACGTGTGGGGAAAATAGAAACATTTTTGGAGGTGGGACTACAGTATAATGGAACTATTTGTGTATTCAGCAGAGGGTTTTAGCCTAGATATACATATTAGGCTGTCCAACTGCACACAAAAAAAGTAAAAAAAAAAGTGTTAGGTTCAGTAACTTTTCTGTAAGAATTGATTAGAGAAATGGGAATTGGTGTTTCTAGCACAGACAAAACAGCTGCATTTTCCACAGAACACAAAATTATAAACCTAGGACTAACATTATATTAAACCGGCAATGCTTTTTTAAAAATTCAAGTTTACATTTTATTTTTATTCTCAGAGCTATTTGCAATGGCTGTGCGTTAATGGTAATAATATTGTTAATAGTATTAAGTTATTTGCACAGATTGATAAATTTGCTTCGTAAAAGAAGTCTTCAGTATATTCCCACACTGTAAAAAAAGAAAAAATTCTGTAAAAAAAAAAAACTGGCAGCAGGGCTTCCAGAGATATTCCATAAAATTACAGAAAATACCCATTTAGCAAAATTACATGCAAAAAATGTAATAATACAGAACATACTTTACGGTCAAAATTCATTCAATTGCAGTTCATTACTGTTGATAATTTGCATTTAAACTGTGAAAAAATGGAGGAAAAAATGGTTATTACTGCCATTTTACTAAGTATTACTGCAATTATACAGATTATTGCTGTCATTTAACGAATTATCACTGTAAATATATATTTTTATTGTAATTATACAGATCATTTTATGTGATTTATTATACAGGTTATTCATGCAATTATACAAATTAATTAATGTGATTATAATGATTATTACTGTAATTATGCAGGTTATTACTGTAATTATACACATTAATTTATGTGATTATACAGATTAATTCATGTCATTATGCATAAAAATCTTTAAATTTTCCATAGATTTTTCCACTTTTAACATAAATTTAAAATAGAAAAAAAAATGTTTGCTGTTGTCATAAAACACTGTGAATATTACTATAAACTATAATATAGTTTAACAGATATTTTTAGGATATATAGGTTAAACTCCAAAACAATTTGCTTGAAAAAAAAAAAAAATTGTAATATATCTTATTTGTTTGTTTATTTATTTTATTTTTTAAAAACCAATAACACATTTGGTTATCGTTTAACAACAAAAACAAGGTTAGTGTCATGTGAGGATGCCTGCGCAACAAAGTTGAGGATCAGATAGCAGTTTATTAAGAAAATCATCTTTCAATTAAAGGTTGAAACAGGAACAAACAGGTGCACACAAATAATCCCAAGCGTAAAGGCGACAAACAACATAACAATGTAAAGGTATAAAACGCGGCAAAGGGAAACACGTAGTAATGCTCACTAAACAGTTTAAGACTTAGCAACGATGTGTCTGTGTGTGCTGAGTTTATAGTCCATAACGATCTTCTGACTGTGTGTAATCAGTCAGAATTAGGAACCCGGGTGTACGAGGTGCATGCTGGGAGTTGTAGTTTGTTAAAGTAGCATGTGTGTAGTTTTCCAGCACTCTACAGCCGCTAGATCACTGATGATTGTAACAACTAGCATAGCAACATTGTTAGAGTAGTAAAATAAACATTTTATAGTTTACAGTGCATGCATTATATGCAGCCACCAAACAATAGGCTATTATTTGACATATTTAACCTCATGTTAATCTTCATATGCTTACTATCTTCACTAAAAACAATTTGACTGAATTTTTGTTTCCCTATTTTTACAGAAAAAATCTGTAAATATGAATGTAAAATTACGTGTTACTTTCTGAGAATAAAGAACATTTCCTTTGAAAAACAGAAAAATACTGTAATACCAAAATACAAGCAATAACCGTAAATTTAATGTTAGAATATTTTATTACAGAACAAATCTGCAAAACAACAGGTATTTCACTGTATAATGAAAAAAACTGGAAAATTCTTTAAAAAAAATACAGACAATTACCTGTAAAATATTGTTTATTTTTTACAGTGCAATACATACAATTGAAACTGGTTTTAACATTTTGATTCATAAAATGCACAGCTTCTGACATTTGTTTGGGGAATAAATATACAAATATAAATACAAAAAAAAGTTGTGCATTTAATGAATCAAACAGTTTAAACCACAGTTTCAACTAAGAAAAATTCTTAAATGTTGTACTATAGACTTGGATGACCTTGGATTTACTTTTATTGGTTAACTTCTGGTGGCAACATAGGCTGAAAAATGTAAGCCCTTTATACAAATCTGGAGATTCTGGTGAATTATATAGCCAGAAATACGTATGGCTGCATTTCGTCTTGAAAACGAATGACGGTGTTTCTTTTCATGCTTGCCAGCTGACCAATTATCTCCGTGTGGACGGCTTTTCCGCTGTTACCAGTTTGTCCAGTGGCTTGCTGTGTATGTCGGAGGATTTGAGTTGACTATGAAGATCGGGGTTGAGTCTGGCCAATAAAGCAGGTAAGACTAAAATAAAACTAAGAAGTAAATAACAGGGTGAGGATGTGGTAAAATCTGAAAATGTGGTAAAAATCAGGCTGTCACGAGAACTTAGGATTACTTTTTAAAACACTCAGTTGAGTTTAGGAAGTGGGCGGGCGCTGGTCAATTAGTGGTTTTTAAAACACTATTGGTTGGGTTTAGAGTAGGGGTGGATGAGGGGGTCCGTCAGTCAGTCAGTCAGTCAGTTAGACAACAGTGGCCTCTGGTGGATTTACGCAAAAGAGCAGGCACGAATGGCACTCGCAAGAGAAATTTGAGATCTCAAAAAGCGTACACAGCGGCCTCTTGTGGATTTTGTGTAAATAAAAACTGCAAAAAAATGTAGCTCCTAGGACAATTCCAGAAGTGTAAATAGCGGTACGCAGGGGCGATTTTAGGATTTTAATTTCAGGGGGGCTCAGCTCCTGAGGTAAATAAAAAAATAAAAAATAAATATACATATATATATATATATATATATATATATATATATATATATATATATATATATATATATATATATATATATATATAAACAGAGATAGCCATTTGAGTTCTGAATGAGCCAAATAGACTCAACCAATGGGCTCAACACACTTGTTTACCGTAGTAAAAAACACTTTCTATATTTAGTTACATTTTTTGTTTCCATGTATTAAATAAATAAAACTGCCACTTTTGTAATTAAATGGCAAATTTAAATATATATATATATATATATATATATATATATATATATATATATATATATATATATATATATATATATATATATATATATATATATATATATATATATATATATATATATACATATATATATATATATATATATATATATATATATATATATATATATATATATATATATATATATATATATATATACATATATATATTTAAACCTACAGGCTAATTCACATATTTCATGATCTGAATCACAATAATAAACACAATTTTTTTAATACTAGACAACACTGATGTTTCTATCTCTGTCAGTGCCTGACTGTTAAAATGAGTACATTCTCTCAGTGGTTCTGTCACTGTTTTAATCGTTTATGTGCAAGACTGTATGGTAATGCCACATGCACTAAAACACAAAATGTGTTTTATATTGGTAGTTAATTTTGAAATTAAAATAGCGAAATGTTCGATAAGAGCCACTTTTTCGAGGAAACAGCTGTGATTATGAGGTGAGCACTGATGAAACAGTAGATGGGAAACCCGATGGCTCCTCCATGACATTGGGGTACAAGTGATACAAGTGTATCTAAAGCAAAGAACTGCAAATATGCAGATATTATATAGTATTATATATATAGTATTATCGTAATCTATCGATAAACATAGCTATCTATCTGCACAGCTGTGGTTCGCTGATCAATTGAAAAACAAAAGACGCGGAGTTTTCGCTGTTTTCAAATCAAATTTTAAGGGGACTGAGACGATGATTTAGTGTACAGTTTATTAGCTATTGGAAAAGTTTTAGGAGGGCTGAAATATAGGGGGGCTACAGCCCCACTAAAATAGGCCTAGCAACGCCCATGGCGGTACGTTTCCAGAATGAGCCTGGGTTGTTTTTTTAAGTACTGTGACTTCGATAGCATTGTCTTGTAAAATGTACTTATGAATAATAATGTTGTAGTTATATCTGCTATTTGAATGTATCACATTCATCAAATGTATCACTTTCATTGGATTGTTTGATCTAGTTCATAAAACGGAATAATTTGTTTGCAAAATCAGACTGATCTGGTTTTCTAGTTCAATGCACTAATTCAGTTAATCACACACAACGATAAACAACTGGAGCAACAGCAAAAAAATAAATACAGTTGGTACTGTTTTTTACGCTTAAGATAATGCAGTAGTTTTTTCATGACTCTTTTATGAGTTTATATAGTTTTTGAAGCTTGATATTTTAATAGAGTGCAGGAAATTCTTTAAAAAATCAAGTATCGTGTCAATTTTATGGTTTTGGTATAATAAAAGGGTGGGTAAACAATGAATTCTTGTTTTCAATGAAAAGTGTGTGTGCGCGCGCGCACTATTCAAAGCAAAAATAACAAAATGGTTTTGGGACCATTGCTTACATGCTTTATATTATATAAATATATTTTTTTATAGACAGATAATTCTCTTTTTTTCTCTTTTGACTGTCTAAACATTTCACGGATTTCACAACTTTTTCGCCAGTTTGCCACTAAAATATCCACTGCAAATCAAATCCTCAGCTCCAAATGTCTTTTCGGGAACTTTAAAATGAGCACGGCTGCGAAAATAAGCTGCAGACTTTTATAATAAAAGCACGGCTGTTATATCAAAACACATGGCAAGCTTCATGTGCTATTGGTCCCGAGTGTGTACTTTTGTCCGAGTGCCAGTATGTACTATGGGAAATGGGAGTTCATTATCTGGATCCGTTCTGTCTCAGCGCTAGAAAGTACATTTCCGCAATTGCCAGTGTGCCACATGTGTATACCAGCCTATAAAGCCTTTGTCTGATTGTTTAGTGGTTTAATGCAGCGTCTGTGAAGGTGCAATCCACAGAAGCAATGACTGTTATTCCAGAAAATGAACTCTGGGATGACAAAATGTGTTTATACCAACACAACATATGCTTGCGGTCCACGCACAGACTTCTGAGAGAGTCTTGAGGGTTTAGAGACGCTCGTTTTAACACATTCACACTCCCAACTGCTCACATTTTGACACTTGCTTAGACCTTTTTTAAAATGGCAAAGTACTTCATTGATTTTAATGAGAAACGTTGGCTTCGATAAACAGATGGTGTATGGGAAATTTATTGCCAATTAATTATAGTCTTAATTACACCTTCATTGCAGATGGCCGCATTCATTTTACTTGCATTACACTGTTTAGACATTTTTTGAGCACCAAACCCAACCCCAACATTTAAACCTTAGCATTTGTCATAATAAATGCACACATACTACGGTCACAAATTATTAAAACATTACAAACATTTCAATGAAACGTCACATTAGCTTCATGTGCAATGTTAAAATTACAAGTGAATCCCACAAGGACCGCTAGTAAAAATACCAATAAAGCATATGGTTTTAGAACATTTTCACTTGAAAAATAAACATGATCATGTGATATCTTTTTTGGGGAAAAGAGGATTTTAACATATGATTTTACATGGTCGTTAAACTTAGGGTTCCACACCAACAGATTTAATGACTTTTTAAAGCAGCATTCATTTTAAATCAAGCACCTTTGTAACTCATGCATATGTTGTGCCATGAAAGTCAATACTGTACTTAACATATCACTTACACTTAATATTTGTATTAAAAATGTCATTTTCAAAAATTTTACATTTTAATAGTCATGTTCAAAGAACTTTAATGAAATTAAAAATGTTTTAAATGAAAATAAAAAAATCACTTAAATAAAAAAATCATACAAATTCATGAGAATTAGCCACTAAATCAAAAAATGTACAACTTGCTGAGACTGTGTTGGATAAACCAAACTGTTAAGTTAAATTAAGCTTTGCCCATTTGAGTTGAAAAAACAACATTTTTACAGCGTTTATGATGTGTATATTAGCTAAGAATTAATGCATATTAATTAACAATAGCTTTTGCGGCTTGTTCAAAATACTTATTTAAAATAAGCTGAATCAAAACAATTCTTGAGTTTTTTTAGGGAAGCAACTAAATTGTTTTATGTTCAATCCACTTAAATTTGTACAAATATTTAGGTTAACTTAATTGATTTGTGTTGGGACAACATGAAGGAATAGTGTGGAACCCTAATTTTTTTCACAGTTTATTACCACATTTATTTAGACTCTGTTGGTTGTTGATGCAGTAATCATTGAATAATGGTATATAATGGTATTTCTTTTAATAGAGTGCATCAGATTATTTAAAAAACTCAAGTATCGTGTCAATGTTATTATTTTGGTATAATAAAAGGGTGGGTAAACAATGAATTCTTGTTTTCAATGAAAAGTGTGTGTGTGTGTGTGTGTGTGTGTGTGTGTGTGTGTGTGTGTGTGTGTGTGTGTGTGTGTGTGTGTGTGTGTGTGTGTGTGTGTGTGTGTGCATGCACTATTCAAAGCAAAAAAACAAAATCATCATCCAACAACAAAATCTAAGTCATCCATAGTTTCATACCGAAATTTGACTGAAATACCTATAAACTTGCCTGATTCCTTGAGGAAACGTAGCTATGTTACACATTGGCAGAAAAGTGGCTAACTCTAAAAATTCTGCTGTTTTAATTTGTTCAAAAACATAAACATTTAAAAAAAGTGGTGTGCCCCTAAAGCCAAACGTCATTGGAGGATCAGAAATCCGTTTTCAATACTGAAATGTGTGAATGAGGTCATACAAATTCATAAGAATTAGCCACTAAATCAAAGTTACGAATGGCTGTGACTGTTGGATAAACTAAACTGTTAAGTTAAAAATATTCCATGAATTTGAGTTGAAACAACCCAGCATTTTTAGAGTGTTTATGATTTATATATTAGCTAATCATGAATTAATGCATATTAATTTACCCATATTTCGGCTGGAAGGGTATTCGCTGCAACATATGCTGGAATAGTTGCCAGTATATTCCGCAGTGATGACCTCTGAAATAGAGGCCGAAGGAAAACGAATGAATGATAATTTACCCATATTCACTCAAAAACTGCTTCTGCTATGTTCAAGCTTACTTAAAATGTCTTTTTTGGACAACTTTGTTTTATGTTCAATCCACATAAATTTGTTAAAATGATTAAGTTAACTTAATCGATTTGTGTTGGGACAACTTGAACGAATTTTGTGCTACCAGTACTTCTAGTAGTCCTGGTACTGGTAGTCCTAACAGTACTTTTATTCAGAGATATGTCTGTCTTCACTCAAAGCCTATTCACGAAACTTCTTGAACCGAGCAGTTTAATCCAAGTGTTATAAATAGATATGAATGCTTTATAAAATTAATAATTTAATTTAGCATTTCATTTACATTATTTATTTATTTATTCATTTATTTATTTATTCATTCAATTATTTTGACATGGACATCACATTTACACTGGACAACCAAATGCATTTGTTTAAGTGTTTTAGCAGACTTGCTAATTCTCAATACCTGTCCAGGGGAGGCTTGACATGAAATAAAAATAAAATAGATACATATAGACAACTATTACACAACATACATTATTATTCTTTACATAATTGTATCAGCAAAAAAACATTCAATATTTACATGGCCTATAAGCAATAGAAAAATTTTTACCAATGGTAAAAAATTTGAGTAAGAATATGTGCCACACTCAAAAAAAAAAAAAAAATATATATATATATATATATATTGTTCAAAAATAAAGTGTTCAAACTACTTTATTAAAATGAGCTAAAACAACACAATTCTTGAGATTTCATTGGGACAATTACATTTTTTCATGTTCAATCCACATAAATTTGTTAAGTGTTAAGTTAACTTAATCGATTTGTGTTGGGACAACATGAATGAATTGTGTGGAACCTTGCATTTTTTACAGTGCAGTAGTTCCAATTCATTCTACACAGTAAAAATGCTGCGTTCCATATAATTCCTTCATGTTGTTCCAACACAAATCACTTAATTGATTTTACAAATGTAAGTAGATTTAATAAAAAACAATTAGGTTGCCAAAAAACAAATCCAGAATTGTGTTCAGAATTCAGCTTATTTTAAATAACTAGTTTGAACAAACAGCAAAACAAACATTTTTTTAAGTGACTAGTTGCTGCACTTGCAATTTAAATCTGTGAAACACAAACGGCTTGAGTAAAATGCGGCATTCTGCTGGTAAATCATCAGCAAACCTTTATTTAACTTCACACCGTGCTGTAGAACAGACTGTGCCTTCTTGTCACTTGATTGTATTTTGCTGCAAGAACTCTATTATGTGTCTAATACATTGTCACCTTCTCCGAGTTTTGGTCTCTGCATCCCTTGGCAGTGTTTGTGAAGGCTAAATAGAGAGGCATTTTTTTTTTGTCACTGGGATCTTCGAATGCTAAACATTAGCTATTGTGCCGTCGTCCTACCTTTCGTGCCTGAAAGAGCCATGGGAACAGATTCTCGCATTCACATGCAAATGCACAGAAGAGCAGGCATTTCTGTTTGCTGAGTGGATAAACTGGATACTCGTCCTCGCTCCCTTTTTCTCTCTCTTCACGCACCTTTCATCTTTTCCATCAGAAGGAGCTGTTTGCTTCAAAGATGAGGCATTTCCACAGGCCTCTCAGAAGCATGCATTTTAAGACTCCTCTTCTGGGTGCTGGAAAAGGTTGCGCTGATAAGAGGAAGTGGAAGACAATAGCCATTACTTTTTGATTATTTAAGTGAAAGCGTGACAGTAAATGGTTAGAGGGGAATGCAGAGCTTAGAGAATTTTTCCTAATCATAATGAAAATCGCAATGTTTACTGACAGGATGTTAGACGTGTCTTAGCAGCGGTTGCTAGAAACAAGTCTTGGTGGTGGTTGTCAAAACAAATGACTGCTGTAGGACAGCATTTTGAAAATGGTGAATGTTAATGGTTTTTTGGCTTGTTGTATGTTTGAAAATGATATATAGCAAAACAATCATTGCTTTTATTCCAACAGCTGTTTAACTTATGAAGTAAACACCAACCTTTCCTTTATCCATCCATCCTATTTTTCAGACTAAACCACATCAAAAGTGTACTGTAATGTACTGTAAAACTGTTTCTGCTGCTCTACATTCTATCCATATTTCTTTTAATTAAACTACTTAAAAACACTAAACCTGACACTGTGCAATTACCCATTAATTATTCATCCATCCATCTGTTTATCCATTATCTTATTATTATTATTATATATCTCGGCATTAGTTTTTGACATCCATATGCTTTAGCTCTACTTAGTGTGTCCATCCATCCATCCATCCATCCAACTCAAATTTGATTCTGTCTTTATTTAGAGTACTGTCATACGTAGTACTACTTATTCCATTCCTCAATCCACCCATCCAATTCATCTATCCATACATACACCTTAAATTGTATGCTGGACTTTATTTATTGTATTGTATTTCTTAGTGTACTACTCATTCCATCCTTCCTTCCATCCATCCATCCATCCATCCATCAATCCATCCATCCATCTAATCCCTCCTTTCATCCATCAATCCATCCAATCCCTCCTTCCATTCATTCATCCAACCCAAATTTGATTCTGGAATTTATTTAGAGTACTGTAGTTCTTAGTACTACTCATTCCATCTATTCATCCATCCACCCATCCCTTCTTCCATCCAGCCATCCATTCATCCATCCCTCCTTCTATCCATCTATCCAATCATCCATCCATCCAATCCCTCCTTCCTTCCATCAAATACAACTCAAATTTAATTCTGGAATTTATTTAGAGTACCGTAATTTTAAGTACTACTCATTTCATCTATTCATCCATTCATCCAATTATCCATCCCTCCTTTTATCCATCCATCCATCCATCCAATCCCTCCTTACTTCTATCCATCCATCCATTCATCCAAATAAAATTTGATTCTGGACTTTATTTAGAGTACTATAATTCTTAGTACTAATCATTCCATCCATTCCTCCTTTCTTGCATCCATCCATCCATCCATCCATCCATCCATTTCAAATTGTATTCTGGACTTTATTTACTGTACTGTAATTCTTAGTACTACTCATTCCATCCACCCATCCATCCATCCATCCATCCATGCATCCATCCATGCATCCATCCCTACATCTCAAATTGTATTCTGGACTTTAATTACTGTAGTGTAATTCTTAGTACCACTCATTCCATCCATCCATCCATCCATACATCCATCCATCCAATCCCTCCTTCCTTCTGTCCTTCCATTCATCCATCCATCCAACTCAAATTTGATTCTGAACTCTATTTAGAGTACTGTAATTCTTAGTACTGCTCATTCCATCCATCCATCCATCCATCCATCCATCCATCCATTCCAAATTGTATTCTGGAGTTCGTTTGCTGTACTGTATTTCTTAGTACTATACTCATTCCATCCATCCCTCCTTCCATCCTTCCATCCATCCATTCATCCAATCCCTCCTTCCATCCATCCATCCATACATACATCTCAAATTTTATTCTGGACTTTATTTACCGTACTGTATTTCTTAGTACTCCTGATTTCATCCATTCATCCATCCATCTCAAATTTGTTTCCGGTCTTTATATACAGTACTGCAATCCTTTATACTACTAATTTCATCCATCCATCCTAATTTGTTTTTGACTTAATTTCTCTAATTTTATTTTGCTGCATTCTTTTCATATGAAATACGGCTTGACACTTAAAGCCTTTTCAGTCCTTCTCCCTACCATCAATCCACAGTTGTTGTTTTTTTAGGATTAAATGTCTTCCTGTTTTGTTTTGTAACTTTAACAGTCATCCATCTCTCCATCCATTCTACCTTCTAGATTTATGATTGAACATGTAATTGATTATTGATTATATGATTGATGAATGAACAAAATCAACAATGTAGAATGTTGGAAGTGCAGTGGGCCAGGGTCTTGAATCCATGGTGGGCCCTGGACAATGTAGAAGAAGAAAACCTGGAACAGGAACAGGCTGGAACAGTAGAAGATTGAGGAGCTGAGGTGAACCAGGGCCATTGAACAGTAACAGTATGGTCATGATTGTCCTCTTTGGCTGTGTAAGAGTGGCTAAAGATAGTTTCTGTGGCTTTGACATGGAGTGCAGTGTTGGGCCACATTGAGTTTGTGGAAAGCCTTGTTTGCAAGTGGTCCAAATGCATGTATAGTTTAATGAAACCAGTGAAACAGGTACAAAGCTAACAAAACAAAACAAAACAAGAACTCAATATGAGCTAGACTTGAGTGTGAACATGAACAAGTTTAAACAATAACAAAATCAAAACTCTAAACACTCAACACATCCATCTATGAATCCCCTTTTTATGATTGAATCCCCTCACTATTTTTTTTTTTCACTTTTTATCCCGTTTAACTTTTTATCTCTCTTTGTTCCAATTGTCCTGTCCTCATTTATCCAAATTGAACTTTTTGGGACTTCGTACAGTTCTGTTTTTATTGTCCCACACTTTTCTGATAAGAAGCCTTTTCTTTCCATTTGTCTACTTAATGCATTCATCAATTGCATACATTTTTTAACTAATCATCCATCCATTTATCATTCTATTTTTAATATTAATCATCTTCCAAAAATTAGCTTAAAAAAATAGATAAAAAGGTATCGAAATAACCCCAAACAATACCCAACCCTATGAGTGAAACTTAGTTTAGTTTCTATTTTCTTGTTTTGCTGACTTGTTTTTTTTTTTCATTGATTGCGCTCACCTGCTCATTGTTTGGTTCATTGGTTGCTCTGTATTTGTGTTAAAAATGGCCATTCTTTAAATGACTCCACTTGAAAGTGTAAATGTAAACAAGTGTGTGAAATCATATACTGAATGGTTTATGCTAATATATTTGTGTAATGATAATTGTTTTGACAGCAGGAAGCAATTCTCAATATTCCAGAAGAGATTAAAGAGAGATTAGAAATTTGTTAATTAAATTTTTTTCACATTTCATTAAAAAAGTCTGTAGAATCACTTTGATTGATATCCTCCCTTTGTGCATGTAATTGGAGGGGAAAGCCCTGCCCATAAGGGACACCCCACTTGTCACAATCACTAGCGATCGAGCATTTGCATATCAGTAGAGAAGTACACGTACACCACTTTAAAGAACTACAACTCACATCATGCACCTCACACACAGCAGTTCCTGTTTTCTCCCTGATTACATAGACACAGCTGATTGTAGTAAGGACTGATTTTCAGGACTATGTATAGACACCTCATACACATAAAGTCTTTGCTGAATCTTGTTTCTGTTTAGAGCATCACTTAAGCGTTATCCTTGCCTTGCTTGTCCCGTGTTTTTGATCTTTGCCTAGTTTTACCATATATTTAGATTTTTTTGCCACCTGTACTGACTTTTCGCCTGTTTTTGACTACAATTTTGGATTTGATTGTTGGACAATTCTGTTTTGATTATTGCCTGCCTGTCTATTCTTTTTGATAAACGGCATGTGGATCCTCAAAAAATGTAAATTAATAAAAAAATAAAAATAAATTAGCTTTTGAACTTGTAACTCTCTTCAACTGTGTTAATACGTTTCTCTCTCTATCTTTCCATCATTCCATCCTCTTTTTTCTACTTCATATAATTCTCTTATTGCTTGATATTTGAAGCTGTTTCAACCACACAGAGGCATCAGAAACATTATTTCTTTATTGATCGTTGAAGTCTGGTCCAGACTCCAGACTCAATATTTGAACATTTGAAAATGTTTAAGTATGCTATTACAAATAAAAGGCCAGTTATTTGGGGGGCAGAATTTAATGAATACGGCACTTCAGACATTGACTGAAACTTCAGAAAACATTGTCCGTTTATTAGATCTTTGTCACCTGTGGAAGAAGCAAGGCATTGTAGTATATTAAAAGAACACGATGTGTCCTCAGAGGCCGGAAAAATTAGCTTTTGTTACAGTTTATTGCTCTATAATGCTTAAAAATATATATTTTAAGCAATCATTCAAATGTAAAATGGTATCCCTCTTCTATAAATAGTGTTCAATGTTATTACATAAGTTTGCAAGTTAGTTACACAATCACTTTTTGACAGATTAACCATTCTCATTGAACTATTCGAGCTGTGCTGCCGAGATGAGAAAAAGATTTTCACTTTTTATGAGTAATATTCTTTGATCTTTTATTCTAATTTAAGCAAATGGTCTCTGAGGATAAGCTAATATAGCAGTTCTGTGCTCACGCAAGTTCAAACAAGCCAAATGCTGTACACAGTTGTTCTGGTGATGAAAGACACAATAGCTCTGTGTTCAAAGGAAATGACATAAGTTGGCAGTAATTATGGAAAGAAACTTCTCTGGGTTTATAAATCAAATAGTTTGAACTCGATCCCATCAGAAAAGATGCAGAATAAGTAATGCGGTGTAACAGTCAGTAACTTGTCTAATTTGACTAATTTAGATTGTGATTAGATTGCTGTTTTAAAGGAATATACTGTACAGACACTGGTTTGTGGTGTCCTTAAGAGAAACATGCAGTACATACTCTGGAAAAACTCCAAAAGTAAGCAATTTTCCATATTTTGTGGTTCATGGATTTACTGTCTGTTTTTTATGATTTTGAATTGCTTTATGAAGCTTTGATCTTCTCTCCCAACAACTTTTGATGTTGAATAGTTTGAAAACATGACTTTTATTGACATTTTATTAGTTTGAATCAAAATTTTGTCTGTATTGGTGTTCCAAATTATGGTACAAATGAACTGCCAGTACTTTTTCTGTTTTATTTATATATACAAAACAAAACTGGAGAGTAGCAACAGGGGTATAGTGTCAAAATGCAGCTTTATTCGAGTAGTCAGGCTGGCAAGGGTCAAAATCAGGAGCAGACAGTAATACGTATATAATCCAAAGAGTAAACGATTTAACGGGAAGGGGTTGAGGCAGGCGGCAAACAATCATAAAACAGTATAAACAGACAAAGGGTCAAAACACGGCAAGGCAAGATAACGAAAACACTTATTTGGTGAAACAAGTTGTGTATATACAGTATGGTCCATGTAATCAGTGTTAATGTCCTTCAGCTGTGTGCGTAATCAGGAGGTGAACTGAAACCGGTGTGTGATTGTAGGGCATGGTGGGATTTGTAGTCTGGGTAAATGATAGGGAATGCTCTCCAGCAGCCTGCAAGTGCAACATTGCTGGCGATATAATTAATTATACAATATATTGTTTCCAACACGTATTTTTTAACTGCAGAGTTGACAGAGCAGAGATCAAAATGCCATATTACAATTCATAACCATATTTACGTGCGGAAAACACTTACGGTGTTTTTTACAGTGTAAAGTAGCATTTACATAATTTTAATTTGGCCATACATCTATTGGATGTTTTGACATTTCATTCAGACTATACTGCATAATGCAAGAGGGCTTAGGCTTCATATATTCATGCTTTAGATCACATTTTGTCCTCTTTTTATGTCATTGTGTGTGTTGTTGTAATTTTCTACAGACCTGGTGACTTTTGACACACTTAAAATAACTGAAAATTAACACACACACACACACACACACACACACACACACACACACACACACACACACACACACACACACACACACACACACACACACACACACACGCACATACAATAAACAATGTAAATTAAAAAAGAAATAAAATAAATATGCTTTTGTCTATCGCAATATCCCCTATAAATTCATAGAAAATTGATTTTTTTTTTTCTATGTCTAAATAGAATTTTTAATGCAAGAACAAATCATCCTGTGTGCTGCAAAATCATTTACCTTACTTTACTTTGTTATGGCATTAAGGAAAATAATTGGATGCAACATTCCATTCCATTCCATTATTTGAATCAATACACTTGGTTTTCTGTAACCGATAGAGTGTGTATGTGTGCAAGAGAGTTGGGCATAAAGTCAGGGAAATCTGTCTTTCTCCTCATGTTATTGCTCAATGATGAAGAACTTTCACTGATCCTTAGTTCATATTAAAATGAAAGGAGCACAATGGCATGTTAGAATTTATTGAAATGCACAAAGCAGCATTGTGCCATTGATTTCAAGCATTTATGGGCATTTCTTCAACTATTGGCACTTTTTAAAAATAAGATGACAGTTTTAACACTCTTAATATTTTAATTTATAGACTATGCTTGACAGCAATTAACAGATTGTAATTGCTTAATTTTAGTAATTTTTGTCACATCTCAAATGATGTGTTGCTTATAGTAAAAAAGAACAGAGAAATATATATAATAGAAACATTTTTCTAATGCATTGTTGCAAAAAATAAATAAAATAAACTGTTTTGCTTTGCCTTTTTGAGGTTTAGATTTGTAAATATATTTTTATTTAAATAAGTGATAGAATTAAAACTTCATTTTTTATGGGAGATTTATAGATTTATGTAAGTTTGAAAATCAATTATAAAACCGTTTCTGACACACAAGTAAATAAAAATACCGTCACGATCACCAGCGATCTAATCCTTTCAGAACGCTGAAGAACACTTAACTGGACTACAAGTACCATCATGCACCGTACACACACCAGTTCCTGATTCCGCACATAGCTGGTAATTCATCATGGACTGATTACCTGCACTTTATATTCACCTCTCACACACATGTTGATGAGTCTTTCGCCGCTTGTCCTGACCATTCATCTGCTTTGCTGACTATGCTTCTGGATTACCCCAATGATACTGTTTGACCATTGCCTGCCTAACCATTCTCTGTTTAATAAATTGCGTATGGACCCTCAACTCTATTGCCCAGAACCCCTTACATTACACATTACATTAACTTTTTTTTTTTTTTTACTACTTCTTCCTACTATTCGGTGGAGAAAGCAGAATTATAAGGAAAAATAGTTTCATTCATTCACAGGCCACTTTATTAGGTACACCTTACTACTACCAGGTTGGACCCTCTTTTGCCTTCAGAATTGCCTTAATCCGTCGTGGCATAGATTCAACAAGTTACTGGAAATATTCCTCAGAGATTTTGGTCCATATTGACATGATAGCATTACATATTTGCTGCAGATTTGTCAGCTGCACATCTATGATCTACTAGATTGAGATCTGGTAAGTGGTGGCCATTTGAGTACAGTGAACTCCTTGTCATGTTCAAGAAATCAGTCTGAGATGATTCTCGCTTTATGACATGGCACTATCCTCCTGGAAGTAGCCATAAGAAGATAGGTACACTGTGTTCATAAAGGGATGGACACGGTGAGCAACAATACTCAGGTAGGCTGTGGCATTGACAGGATGCTCAATTTGTACTGCTGGGCCCAAGATGTGCCAAGAATGTATCCCCCACATTATTAAACCACCACCAGCACCAGCCCGAACAGATCAGCAGTTGACAGATCTATAGCAACTTGTAGATCAGCAGTTTCTGAAATACTCAGACCAGCCCATCTGGCACCAACAACCATGCCACATTCAAAGTCACTTAAATCACCTTTCTTCCCCATTCTGATGCTTGGTTTGAACTGCAGCAGATCATCTCAACCATGCCTAAAGGCATTGAGTTGCGGTCATGTTATTAACTGAAATTTGAGTTAACGAGCAGTTGGACAGGTGTACCTAATAAAGTGGCTGGTGAGTGTATATTCTGCAGAAAAAAAGTCAGCATTGTCTTCTGCAAAATTGTGAGATATGATCTAACAGCTCTGATTGTTTCTTGCAGTGTCATAATTGTGAGATATTAACCCAGAACATGCATGATAAAAACCGAAAATATATTAAAATTTGTAACCCTGAATTTAAAAAGTGGCAACTTGCAATTGTGCAAAAATAAAATTGGGATTACTGCAATTTATTGTTGTTTTTGTTATTATTATTGTAACCCATGGCAAAACCTAGCCTGTTTATTTAACAAGCAACACAAAAAAGCTGAAATGTTTTCTAGACCATTTGAATGCCCACATATGCAATAATGCAAAGGCATACACTGAAATCAGCAATAATTGCAATAACAATCACACTAGACATAAAAATTCCTGAAGAAGCACCCATAAATATTTCCTTATTGAGCCATAAGATTGCGGCAGTCTTATGAATAATAGACCACATAACAAAATGTTTCCATTTCCAAGACAATTTAGGAAGTATTAAGGCGAATCAGGGAAAAAAAGCCATCATAAGTCCCAAACAAAACGCCATTCCCATTTGCTGAGCAATTGCTGTTGAAGATAGAAAAAACAGCTTCTCGTGCAATAGGAAAATAGCTTCACTTTTGTGCCTTAGTGACTTCCATTGGGGTTTGTTTCTTTTTTTCCTCGGCTGCATTAGACCAAATTCAATAGATTATGAAAGCAAACATTTAATCATTCATGCTGGAAGAAATTGCTTTTATTGCTGCACACAGTTAAATGAAAATGAAGCAGAATACAGAAAAACAGACCCCATTTGGGCTTTTAGAAATATATGTCTTACTTAAGGGGCCAGATGTATAATCATACATTCATAACAAGAAGTAAGAACCGTCAGGCTAAAAAGTGAAGAATTACGTGATACGTATACGTTATTTTGGCTCAGATATGATGCCAAAAAACTGCAAACACCACATTCTTTTTAATGTAGGTGGGTTTATCTCGAATAAATGAATGATGATTGCTGGTCTCCTTCAGCAAGGTATTGTAGGAGTGCTTGTTTAGCGGAAGAGACTCTGTTTAAGTGTTAGCCAGTCCATTTAGTTGAGGTTTTCAATTATCTGCGAGAAGCACCAGGATGTGAATTTGTAACTGGCCCCTTTTTTCTTGTCTGATTATGGAAGATGATTGCAGTGTAAAATGGTTTGGATGGATGGTACAAGTTTCTCTGATCAATTGTTGCATGTTTAAGAGTTATGATTACAACCCCATATCAGAAAAAGTTGGAAGAGTTTGGAATTTATAATTTTACTTTGACTTGTATTTCATTGCAGACAATATGAACACAAAATATTTCTGATCAAGTCCATTTCATTCGTAAATATACATTCTTTCTTGTCATTTAGACTTGCAACATATTCCAAAAAAGTTGGGACAGAAGCAGTTTAGGGCTAGTAATCAGGTAAATGGGTTAAATAATGTTGTGATTTGAAACAGGTGATGTCAACAGGTGATTGTAATTATGATTTGGTAAAAAAGCAGTATCCAAGAAAGGTCTAGTCCTGTAGTAAAGATGGGCCGAGGATCAGCAGTTTGCCAAAAAATATGTGCGAAAACTATTGAAATGTTTAAAAACAATGTTCCTCAAAGAAAGATAGGAAGATATTTGGATATTTCACCTTCAACAGTGCACAACATAATTAAAGGAATCTGGGGGAATTTCTAGTGCGTAAAGGACAAGCGCGCAGGCCTAAGCTGAACTACAATGATCTCCGATACCTCAGGCGGCACTAAATCAAGAATTGTCATTCATCTGTAAGCGATACCATCATATGGGCTCAGGATTACTTTGGCAAACTTTTGTCAAGTACCACAACACGTAGTTACATCCACAAATGCCAGTTAAAACTGTACTTAGCCAAAAGGAAGCCCTATGTTAACAGTGTCCATGAATGCTGTGCGCTCCAGACCAAAGAAGAAAAAGTAACTTGCACTTCTGTGATGACACCATTAATGCTGAAAAGTACATAGAGAATTTGGAGCAAAATATGCTACCTTCTTTTACGGGGACGCCCGTGCATATTTCAACAAGACAATGCATAACCACATTCTGCACTCACTACAAAGTTCTGGCTGTGGAGGAAGAGGATACAGATACTTGACTGACCTGCAGATAAGCTAGTCCTTTCTCCAATAGAGAATGTGTGACACGTTTTGAAGTGCAAAATGCCTCAGTGAAGACTCTGTACTGCTGCTCACCTTAAGACTTCAAACCTATATATATATATATATATATATTAGTTCATTTATTACTTTTGATTGAATACTTGATTTTTGATGCAAATTGAGGTTTGAAGTTTAAAAAATGTACTATGATTATTTATTGTTAAATGTTCTTGAAAAAAAAAAACTAATTTTGCATCATTTTAATTGTCAAGAAGGTCAAAAGAATTAGCTAAATGCACTTTTTACTGTCAAACTAGCTACTTTTCATACTTAAATGTGACTTTATCCACATACATTTTACTCAGTGTTTGAGTTCTCACCACAAAAAAGAAAAGAAAAGTGACAGCTGTCTTGCCGGCGGCCAGTAAACAAACATTTCTCACTTAAAAATAAAAGGCCAAGTGTCAATTCGGCATATATTAGCTGTGAAGCGCAAGACATATTTCGTTTCATTCGGCCAAATTAATATCCACTCAAACACCGCGTAATTTGCATATATATTGGATGAGCGGGCAAAACTGTCCAATTATGACAAAGTACTTTTTAGCATCATTATTTGGTCGATTTATGCACAAAAGCTTAATCAGGATACTGTCTCCAGTTGCCATGGAGAAAAATTTTGGCAAACGAGGACTCTTGGCATTCCTGCAAAAGATTCAGTGACATATTATCATATAAGATTCCGACGCTGAGCCAACCCAATACTGATGTGAATTAATTGCACAATAAATTTGAATTAATTTAGATTTTTTGTCTTTAGGGACAAGACCGTGCCTTTGGGATTCTGCCGAGCGCCCACAATCCGGATTTAATTAAAAGTCTATTCTCCATCTGATATCCAATACACATTTAACCATGTCTGTTTTGGTTTGCAGGTTTGATTAGTCTTCCATCCAGTCTTTTTGTCTGTTTCTGTATGATTCCATGCTTCATTGAGATGGATTATTCTGCTGCTCCCTGAGGTTGTGCTACTTTGTTTGGTCTCCTACAGAATTTAGATTCAAATGATGAAGCACTTGTGCATATTTTAGTTTTGTTTTAGGGTATAACAATGTTAGCAAAGCTCATTTATGCGTGTTTTTTTTTTTTAGAAAGGGCATATTTCATGTTGACTTTTTAAAAATTGAGTTGATTCATCAAATTTGGAGAGGCAAAATGTCGCTCCAAATAAAAACTGGACTAAATATTCATTATACCGTGGAGATCAAAATTAGCGAACAACCTTCAGTTTTCCAAATTCTGAGGTCAGCGCTTACTCCTATTTGACGTTATACAAACAGGAGTAAAAGAGATGTTTTTAACTGTTGCATATATTCTAAAGCACAAAACGTATAAATCCAAGAACACTGATAAAGAGTGGAGCACACTTTCAGAATCCCAAATAATTAAAAATGCATTTCTTAATCTGACAAACCCCATTTAAAAGTGCGGTATGTAGGATTGAAATTGTGGTTAAACTAGGTATTGCGGTCCAAATTCAAAATATTGGAGAGTTGTTTTCTCACCTGGCTCCTCATCTAACTTGATGGACACACAGGTTGCCAGATTGACAGATTTAAACCAGCAGTTTTACTGTGCAATTGGCAGTGGGTGGATTTACAAAGACCAAAACAAAGACAGACATTCCAACACGGGACTTAAATTTTCAATGGAGAATAACTGACTTTATCATTGTTTTTCAGATAAACAAGTATGTTAACATGCTTCTTAAATAACTGCAAATATATTGTGGTATTTTTATATTTGAGGGTCAAAAACTTGCATACAGCACCCTTAACTGACTTTAGCAAAACTTTTCATTTTGCAAGATGGTGAGCTTTTCTAAAGAGATGCCTTTCACACTGGTTTGTTTTTGTTTTTAAGGGGACCTATTATGCAAAAAACTTCCAACTGCAAATAAAAACTTTTATAAGGGGTTTAAGCAAAGTTGTGTGGCAACAGTGTGAATATAACCAGCGTCTAATAGTACAATGTGTTAATTCTATTTTTTAGATAAAAACGGAAACACTTTGATTGACATTTTAAACTAGATTAAAGACCTATCTTTTTAGTAAACCATACACTACACGTTAGCCGTATGATACATGAATGTGCCCCACGCAGGTTTCTGCATCTCGTTTATTTACACTATGAACAGCAGCTACGCTAATTATTCTCTTTATTCTCTATTTCCACCTGGGGATACTTATCCTGTAGCCCTCAGACTATGCAGCACCACTGATTTGATCCAAGACCAGCGACGAGACGATCCCAGGGTTTCCATAATCCTGGACCAGGCCGTATCCTGAGCAGCTGGTGGTCATGGAGGAGTGGAGCGCATGAGACTGATTCATGTGATGCTCCAGGGACAGACAAGTCTTCGCTGAGGTCCAGCATTCTCCAGCCTACAGCGCCTAGACTGCAGCTCACCACAAGACATTTGGCCATAGGAGAAATGGTCGTGCCCAACTGAGCCTGGTTTCTCTCAAGGTTTTTTAATTCTTCACTTTCACCAATTGGTGAAGGTTTTTCCTCGCTGCTGTCGCCACTGGCTTGCATGGTTTGGGATCTGTAGAGCTGCGCATCAATAGATTTGCTCTTCAGTGTTTGAACTCTCCATAGTGATTATTAAACCACGCTGAACTGAGCTAAACTGAACTGAACTTAAACACTGAAAACTGAACCACTGTTTCAATTTACTATAATGTTCTATGTGAAGCTGCTTTGACACAATCTACATTGTAAAAGCGCTATAGAAATAAAGGTAATTGAAATTGAATTGAATTGACATTCTCCCTTTGTTCGTGTCATTGAAAGGGAAATGTCCCACCTATTAGTGACAATATCTCCCTCATCAGGGCTTAAACAGCCCTGAGTAAGAAGCAGCCGTCCGCCATTAAAGTTTTAGTGTCGTACCTACTGAAAATTACAGTCACCAGGTTTTAGCTGATGGCTCCCTTGCCCTCAGGAAGAAGGAGGCGTTGAACTGAAAAGCTTTAAAATTCCACTCGTCTTCCACTGCTATCTCTTCTCCTTTTAAGATCCAGAGCTTCGCCGTGAGACTCGAGACAGGTGGCGCACACTGGTGACGGTTGGCTCTTGGCGCTGCCCCACTCCCTATATCAGGTTTTTTCTAATATCATGCAGCACTATTAGTGATGTCCTGTAGGTGACTAGTGATTTCTTAATTTTTGACAGCATTAACCTTCAGAAATGTTTGTTGTAATCCAACTTTTCATGCTAAAATCATTCCTGTTTTTTCTCATTTTGATTATTGTTTTTTCTTCATAAATGACAGGTTTTTCTTGTTGACGTGTTTTGGTTATTTTGTAAATCACTGTTCTTCTAGCATGCAGGGCTTAATTTGTGCCGGAACACGCTGGATATGGATTCGGCACTTCATTTTACTGATCCCCCTCCTCAACCACCTTCCTCTCCTGTCCGCTGTTCACTTTCTTCCACGACACCACTGTTCTTCACTTTCATCCACGACACCCCTCCACCATACACCGCCCCAACCCCCCGCCCACTTTCGTGCACGACACGAAATATATATATATATATATATATATATATATATATATATCCAAAGTGCACATAAAATAGGTGTACTGCAATCTTGGCATGTAAATTCATCAAATATACTTAATGGAGGCGATGTGGTCTTGGATGCGTCTGCAGTCTGTGCTGTCGGTGGATTTTCTCTGCTCTTATCTGCTCAACACGATTTGTAAGTGTCATACATCGCTTACATTACTGCCTTGATGCTTCATTTCTCTGAAGAATCTTTCCATCTCGCCTTGAACTGCCTTTAGATGGCAGACTATTTAGAAAAATGATGCATGAGCCGAAACACTTGCCAACTGACTCTATCTGACTGTATAAACAACACAAGGTGCTATGTGTATATTAGATAAGTGTCTTTATATTTGTGCGTAAGAAACGAGACATTCCTTTTTGGTGTCTACATCAGCTTAAATACACAAAAGTGATATTATTTTCATAGAATGCAGAGCTAATGGAAGTGTCTGCCTTGATGTTTCAAATATGTTTTTGAAATTAATATAATGTTGATATAGTGTTATTCAGCATAACCAATGTTTTTATGTGAACATGAAATTCTTGTGCTGACATTTATTTTATTTAATTCTTATTACTATTAATGGGTACTAAAAAACATCTTGGTGTTGAGTGAAAGGGGTTTTAAGTTTTAAGTATGAATGTATTTATTTTACCTATACATATCTTTTCTAAGACTGTATTAATTTGATCAGAAATTCTATTAAAGAATAAAAATAATAATAATAATAGAAAATTCATAACATAATAATAATTGAATAATAATAACTATAAAACAAAAATATTGTGAACTTTTATTGGAATAGTTGTTTTCTATTTTAATATATATTTAAAAGGCTGTTTATTGTTGTGATACAAATCTGAATGATTTATTTTGGTATCGTTCAATAATTTGTATTTTTAACTTTGAATTTTTATTTTATTTTGGTTTTTGGTTTTCATTTTGTGTTAGCTTAAGTATTTGTAAACTATTAAATGTGTTAAACATTGATATCTTTTTTTTAATTTAGTTTTTGTTAATTTAGTTTTCATTTACATGGAAATTAGATTTTTTTTCTTTGCAACTAGCTGAAATTTAAAATAATATGAAATGGTAAAAACGAATTAATTTGTGTATATATATATATTCAAGATTCATAATAATTATGTATTACCAATAAAAAAAAACACTATAAAAAACAGTTCTCAATATTTTTTTATATTGCTCAATATACTCTCACTGCCCACTTTATTAGGTACACCTGTCCAACTGCTTGTTAACGCAAATTTCTATTCAACCAATCACATGGCAGCAACTCAATGCATTTAGGTATGTAGACATGGTCAAGACAATCTGCTGCAGTTCAAACCGAGCATCAGAATGGGGAAGAAAGGTGATTTAAGTGACTTTGAACGTGGCATGGTTGTTGGTGCCAGTCGGGCTGGTCTGAGTATTTCAGAAACTGCTGATCTACTGGGATTTTCACGCACAACATCTCTAGGGCTTACAGAGAATGGTCTGAAAAAGAGAAAAAATCCATTGAGCGGCAGTTCTGTGGGCACAAATGCCTTGTTGATGCCAGAGGTCAGAGGAGAATGGCCAGACAAGTTCCAGCTGATAGAAAGGCAACAGTAACTCCAATAACCATGAATGCATAACCCAATGAATGCAGAAGAGCATCTCTATACGCACAACACGTCAAACCTTGCGGCGGATGGTGACACTGGGTGCCACTCCTGTCAAATAAGAATGGGAAACTGAGGCTACAATTCACACAGGCTCACCAAAATTAGACAATAGATTGGAAAAATGTTGCCTGGTCTGATAAGTCTCGATTTCTGCTGCAACATTCGGATGGTAGGGTCAGAATTTGGCATCAGCAACATGAAAGCATGGATCCATCCTGCCTTGTATCAACGGTTCAGGCTGCTGCTGGTGGTGTAATGGTGTGGAGGATATTTTCTTGGCACACTTTGGGCCCATTAATACCAACTGAGCATTGTATCAACGCCACAGCCTACCTGAGTATTGTTGCTGACCATGGCCATCCCTTTATGACCACAGTGTTCCCATCTTCTGATGGCTACTTCCAGCAGGATAACGCGCCATGTCATAAAGCACTAATCATCTCAGATTAGTTTCTTGAACATGACAATGAGTTCACTGCACTCAAATGACCTCCACAGTCACAAGAACTCAATCCAATAGAGCACCTTTGGGATGTGGTGGAATGAGAGATTTGCATCAGGAATGTGCAGTCAACAAATCTGCAGCAACTGCGTGATGCTAACATGCCAATATGGACCAAAAGCTCTGAGGAATATTTCCAGTACCATGTTAAATCTATGCCATTAAGGATTAAGGCAGTTCTAAAGGGAAAAGGGGGTCCAACCTGGTACTAAGTGTACCTAATAAAGTGGCCAGTGAGTGTATGTGTACATGTTTAATGAAGAGTATTTGTGTATTAAGTGTATGTGTAGTCCTCAATGGTTGGCATAATCTCTTCATAGAAATAGAAAACATGTATTTTAAATGGTACAAATAGTTAACAATATTTTCACAATAGTTTGAATATTTTGACTGATTATATTCAGCCTTAATGAGCATAAAATGAGCTGATATACACTGTGAACAATTATTTTCTTTATTCTCCATTTCCACCTGGGGATACTCTTCCCGAGGCCCTCAGACTATGCAGAGTCACTGTTTCGATCCAAGACCAACGACAAGATGATCCCAAGGTTTTTTATATCCTGGACCTGGCCGAATCCTGAGCAGCTATTGTGATGGTCATGGAAGAGTGGAGAACATGAGACTGATTCCTGTGACGCTCCAGAGACAGACGAGTCTTCGCTGAGGCCAGCTTCCAGCCTCCGCCACTGAGACTGCAGCTCTGCACAAGACGTTTGGCCAGCGGAGAAATTAAAATGGTCGTGCCCAACTGAGCCTGGTTTCTCTCAAGGTTTTTTTTCTTCACTTCCGCCTTTAGTGAAGTTTTTTTTCCCTCTCCGCTGTCGCCACTGGCTTGCATGGTTCAGGATCTGCAGAGCTGCGCATCGTTGGATTTGCTCTTCAGTGTTTGGACTCTCAGTAGTGATTATTAAACCACACTAAACTGAGCTCAACTGAACTGAACTTAAACACTACAAACTGAATTACACTGTTATTTTTTACCTATTTACTGTGACCTTTTATGTGAAGCTGCTTTGACACAATCTACATTGTATAAGCGATATACAAATAAAGGTGAATTGAATTGAATTGAATAAAAAGACTTTTAAAAATGCTAATTATTCAAAACTATTAGCAGGTATCATATATAATACTCTTTGATCTTTTTTATTATTTCCAAATGGAAAAAAAGATCAAAGACCTGACAACCCTATTCAGCTGGACCTCCATATGTCTCTGTTGCGATGTCAACATTCTCTCTGATGTCTGATGGAATAAACACTTAAGCTTTGGTCCTTGTTGTACGATAGAAGCGTGTTTTGCGTCGAGAAGGCCATGCAAAAGCACACTTCACGAACCACAGAGTGATCATTAATTTCCTCTCTCTTGTTGGTTGCAGTTTCACCCTGGCCACACTTTTGAGAAGTGTCATCATTCACTTATTCCTCTGACCCTCGAGTCCTCTGGAGTTTCGATTTGGAGAGGAAAAGGTCTCGGTGGAACTGCTGTGTGCATTGGAGTTGAAAAAACTGTGAAATCTCTTTTATAACCATGCAAAATATTACATCCTGAAGACCATGGATGGTAAGTGCTCCTGCATATTTATTTGTATTTATTTTTTAAAATTGAGGTGCACTGAAATAAAAGATTTATTGGATTTACAAATTTTTTAAGGTAAGTCAAAACAGTTTATATGGGCTGAATTTGAACAAACAAATTAAATTTAGTAACGTTCAACTTAATTTGTTTGTTTAAAATCCGCCCATGTAAATTGTTTTCAACACCTTATCTTTAACAATATTAATTTATTAATAAATCCAACGAATATTTTTTCAGTGTGTGACAACATACTAATTTTCTGATTAATTGTTATTGTTGCAATGTAGTCTGATTCACAAATGAATGATTCCTATGAGACGACTATTTATGGTGAATCAAAACCATTCGGACATGTACTGTAGATTCATGAAATGATTGAGTCTCTGAAGCTGATTCTTGGTGACGCAGTGGCGCAGTAGGTAGTGCTTTCGCCTCACAGCAAGAAGGTCGCTGGTTCGAGCCTCGACTAGGTCAGTTGGCGTTTTTGCGTGGAGTTTGCATGTTCTCACTGCATTCGCGTGGGTTTCCTCTGGGTGCTCCGGTTTCCCCCACAGTCCAAAGACATGCGGTATAGATGAATTGGGTTGGCTAAATTGTCCGTAGTGTATGAGTGTGAATGAGTGTGTATGGGTGTTTCCCAGAGATGAGTTGCAGCTGGAAGGTCTGCTGCGTAAGACGCGTGCTGGATAAGTTGGCGGTTCATTCTGCTGTGGCAACCCCAGATTAATAAAGGGACTAAGCCGAAAAGAAAATGAATGAATGAGCTGATTCTTTGGAAGTGAGTCATGTAGATTTCTGCAGAAAAAAATTACTCTTTTGTGTATGATCTAGTTCTTTATAGTGATTCAAAAAGAACCAGTGCGATCTGATTCTTAAATGACTTATAAAAAGCAACCAGTGGAGTCTGATTCACAAATAAATGATTACTGTGAGTCGCCTATTTTTAGTGAATCAAAAACATGCAGGGATAAAGATAAGTCTCATGAGCTGATTCTTTTAAAGTGAATCAAATATGTATGAAAAATATGAAGATTTCTGGAAAAAAGACTCTTTTGTATGAGCTGGCTCTTTTTAGAGATTCAAAAACTTGCAGACAACCAGTGTAGTTTGATTCACAAACCAGTGATTCATTTGTATCCAATACATGCAGTGACAGATTCCTGAAACAAATTACTTTTATAATTTGGTTCTTTTTGGTGAATCAAATTTATGCATATAACCGGTGTAGTCTAATTCACACACAAAAAGACTCCTATGGGGCAGTTTATTTTATACATACAAATACATACTGTAGGAATGTAGATTTATATGCTATGTGGAAACTTCCACTATGGGGATTTCGACAGAAACCAATCATCTGAAAGAGTATAAAAACGGACCAATGAAATGCCAATGAGTTGGCGGTGTCAGCGTGCAGAGCTGGCGTCAATGATAATCGGTCATGCTATAAAGACGTGGCTGGTGCAATGCTCGACATCCTTTTAGCTTTCAGAGCCTTTCACGAAGCTTCTGAGAGAGTCTTTGAGGGTATCTCCAACCTGTGTCTACAGAGGGAGATCGAGAAGCAGCTTCTCCCGGCCCAGAGTGCGTATACGCAGTGGCAGACGGTTGAGCTGGGTTTTTCTCCCTTGCCTGGCGTCCTTTGGGTCCGGTCCTCCAAGAGCGGTTTGTATATAGGAAAAAAGCTTTCCTAAAAAAGCAACACGGTTGTGCAGCATGTCTTTTTCAAGACGTCGCTCCAACTGTGCATTTCTGAATGCAGTGATTTCTTGTCCCCGGATGATGGGCACGAGTACAGCGTTTCATGTCTGGGGGTCCAGCATGTTAATGCGGTGCTCGCGGGCAGTGCATGCCATCACTTTGATGTTATGTCTGTTGCGCAGTAAAGATCGCGGCTCGCTCTTGCAAAACTGCGACCCACCCCAGTTGTCCCCTGCACTGCGGCTGGCACTCGGGCAGATCTGAGGGTTGCAGTGAGAGTAAATCCACCACCCTCGGGTTGCGGACCTCTCGCTACTCCATGCGCTCCATCCAAGCTTCAGGTAAAGAGAAGTGATCCGTCCTCGGATGGTCGCTTGCTCACGTGATGACACCGAGGATCAGATGTCCATCGCTGCTGTGAAGTGAAGCCCTGAAGTGAAGTCTATTCACTGAGTGGTGCGCTTCTCGCTGAGAAGACCCCTGATCGTGCCAGATCAGTGTTCAGGACAGGTTGGAGCAAAGGCTGTCGCCCTCCACACTGAAGGTTTACGTGGCCACCATTTCCATTCATCATGATGCGTTGGATGGTGGCACCGTGGGGAGGCATAACCTCATCATCCGGTTCCTCAGAAGTGCGAGGCAAATTTTTTCACCCCGCCCCCCTCTCATGCCCTCTTGGCATCTTGCGGTAGTGCTCACGAGCCTACGTGGAGGTCCCTTCGGACCACTCGACTCAGTAACCTTGAGATTTCTGTCCCAGAAGACAGCTCTGCTGGTGGCGTTGGCATTGATTAAGAGGGTTGGGGACCTGGAGGCATTTTCGGTTAGTGACTCGTGCCTGGAATTCGGGCACAGCTTTGTGCCCAAGGTTCCTACCACACAGTTTAAGGATCAGGTAGTGAGCCTGCAAGCGCTGCCTTGGAGGAGGCAGACCCAGCCCTTTCAATACTGTGTCCTGTTCGCTCTTTGCAGATTTATGTGGACCGTACTCTTTAGCTTTAGATCCTCTGACCAGCTTTTTATCTGTTATGGTGGTCGGCAGAAGGAAAGTGCTGTATCTAAACAGAGGTTGGCCCACTGGATAGTGGATGCCATCTCCCTCGCTTATCAGAGCCATGGCGAGCCGTGTCCCCCGGGGGTGAGAATGCACTCTACTCGGAGCGTCGCATCCTCTTGGGCATTAGCACGTGGCGCCTCTCTGACAGACATTTATAAAGTTGCGGGCTGGCCGACACCTAATACATTTGCAAGGTTTTACAATCTGCGAGTGGAGCCGGTTTCCTAAAGAGTATTAAGTAACCCTTGGTGATTGAGAAGACGATTCGGTTAAGGTGTTGAAACGCTTGCTGCGCCATTCTCCCTAACACGGAGATGAAAGCACTTTTCGCGATTTGCCAGTCGAGTTCTCCATTGGTTGAACCCTGCAGAGTTCCTCCAAGGCCCCCAGCATCTGACTCAGCGGAGGAGTCAGGTGTTGGCCCTTTACGTTGTTGGCATGCCCACATGTCAGCCCGCGTTCTGGGTATAGGTGCCTGCTATGTGCTATCCCCACTGGCGGTCCCATACGCTCACTCAGCCACGGTTTAGTCCCCCCTTCTAGGCGGGCTCGTGTCTTCCCTTCCCTCTAACTATCCTTTTGTATGTGTACTCCCCCTCTCGGGGCTAGTCCATAGGTTCTGTCACCAGGTCTCCCCCTTTCTGGGCAGCAGGTGATCTCCGCAGCGTCCTCCCTATTGGGACTGAACGCTTTTGCAATGTACTGTTGTATTTTAAAACCCTATTTTACCGGGTTACTTGCGACTCCTGTGGATAC
This sequence comes from Danio aesculapii, assembly GCF_903798145.1. Classification (NCBI taxonomy): domain Eukaryota; kingdom Metazoa; phylum Chordata; class Actinopteri; order Cypriniformes; family Danionidae; genus Danio; species Danio aesculapii. The sequence continues at coordinate 21,829,264 of NC_079459.1, read as the reverse complement.
ATTGGAAGGCTGCATCTCATGGCGATGCAGGTGCACTCACTCTACTGCGTGGCACACCTTTCACCAGGAATGTGGTAAGGTTCTTTCGTTGTGGCGTTTTCCATAGATTTCCCCATAGTGGAAGTTTCCACATAGCATTGGAGTTCCCCATCCGAAGGGGAACATTACGGTTACTAATGTAACCCTTCGTTCCCTGAGGGGGGGAACAGAAATGCTATGTTCCTTCACCACAACGATTGTCCCTTAGCTGTTAAGCGTGAAAGTCTCTTCAGCTAGAAAAGGATGTCGAGCATTGCACCAGTCGCGTCTTTATAGCATGACTGATTATCATTGACGCCAGCTGTGCATGCTGACGCCGCCAACTCATTGGCATTTCATTGACCCGTTTTTATACTGTTTCAGATGATTGGTTTCTGACGAAATCTCCATAGTGGAAGTTTGCACATAGTATTGGAGTTCCCCTCCTCGGGGAACGAAGGGTTACTTTAGTAACCGTAGCGTTCTTTATAGTGATTCAGATACAAAGAATGTGATCTGGTTCTTAAATGACTCATGAAAAGCAACCTGTGGAGTCTAAAATAATTCACAAATAAATGATTCCTGTGAGTCACCTATTTATAGTGAATGCAGTGGTGCAAATTTATGAAACTAATGAGTCTCGTGCGGATTCTTTTAAGTGAATCAAATATGTATTTAAGGCATGTAGATTTCTGGAAAAAAATATGACTCTTTTGTGTGTGAGCTGGTTCTTTTTAGTGATGCATGTGTGTGAATCTATCCAGCAGGCACACAACATCAGAAGACATAAATTTTTGGTTAGATTTAGGTCATAATGTCGGATGACTAACATTCAGTTTAGCCAATATCTAAGGGCAGCATTATTTTGACGTTTAATAACGACATCAAATTACGTTGATATTTGGTTGATTTTAGGTTGTGTTGGAAGGGGACTAAAATCCAACGCCGAGCCAACATCTTAAACCAACATCATACATTTATTCGTAAGGAATGGCAACCAAAGTCCAACATCTGATAGACATCACAGTGATAACATCCACACAACGTCAAGCTGTAACATCATCAGACGTTGATATTTAGTTGATTTTAGGTTGTGTTAGAAAGTGACCAAAATCCAACTTTAAGCCAACATCTTAAACCAACGTCATATTGACGTCAAATACTGACATTTATTTGTCAGATATGGCAACCAAAATCCAACGTCTAAAACAAGGGTCTCAAACTCAATTTACCTGGAGGCCGCTGGAGGCAGAGCCTGGGTGAGGCTGGGCTGCATCAGGTTTTACACAAGAAATTAATTATATTATTAATTAGCAATTTCTAATTTGTTTATTTTTTCATCTTAGTTTGTGTTTAAAAAATAAAAATAAAGAGATTTGAGAAGATATTATTTAGGCAGGCCACTATGCCATTATTCTTTTTACTGCTTATTGTATGCGAAACAATAACCACCAACCAATGAGAGTGAATGCAAGAATAAGAAAGATGATTGGCTGAAAAAATTGTTAACGTCCCCACAACGTCAAGCTGTAACATCATTAGACAATGATATTTGGTTGATTTTAGGTTATGATGGAAAGTGACCAAAATCTCATGTCAAGCCAACATCTTAAACCAACGTCATATTGACGTCAAATACTGACATTCATTCGTCAGGTATGGCAACCAAAATCTAACGTCTGATAGATGTCATAGTGGTAACGTCCACACAACATCAAGCTGTAACATCATTAGATGTTGATATTTGGTTGTTTTTAGGTTGTGTTGGAAAGCGACCAAAATGACGTCAGTCTGACATTGGGTTTTGACGTCAAACCGATTTTCATTTCCACCCAAAATGCAGCATCCCACAACATTGGGGTGCAGTGTCAATATGACATCATGTTGACATCCTGTGCCTGCTGAGTGATGTATCCAGATAATCCAATGTAATACAATTCACAAACAAATGAAGATTTAAAAAAAAAAAAAAATACCTCTTTAGGATCTTTAGGTTTTTTCATAATTTTTTAAAATGTATTAATTGCCATTTACTGTATTTGTAATATCAGTAATCATAATATACTTCTTCTGGAAAAGGTGCAGTTTTTCAGCTCTATAGCTTTATCTGCACGTGGCCTATAGAGTTAGCTTGAATTAATAACATTTAATGTGAGTCATACTTCTTCAGAGCACATTTAAATTCAAGAGATATGATTTGCTGTTCCACCCTTAATGGACTTTGATTGTGTTCTGCTGCTCGGAGTCACAAACACAAACCGAAGCAAACGAGGGCAGCACGTCTAGTTTCATTCAGAATATTAAATCTTTCTGAGCACAATACTAAAAGCAGTGTCTGCTCAGACCCCGTTTTTTTTATTTTTTTTAAACGTGACACACAAAGTGGCTGTTTTAGCAAAGGGAAATGGCCTAAACCCTCTCTTTTCAGATAACAGAGGTAATTACTGTGGTTTGGACAAGACCGGCGCTGTTGGGCAAATTTAGCGCATAAAACGGGCAGATTAGAATACACTCAAAGTGCCAGTGGGTTTTAAGATTACAGGTGGTCTCGCACATAACCGCTTTATTTCAAGATGCATTGTTTCATGAAGTATTCTGACAGTGGATTCTTTTGAGGAAAGAGGTTGCTTGCATCCCATTCTTCTCTTTTGACATATTCAGGACTTTTTATTATCCCTTTTGGGTCTCCAAATTCTTCTTTTCATGCTTAAAACACACTTTTTGGAGGCATCAATATTTATTAGTTTTTTTAAAAAGCATTAAATTGCACCCAGAGCTCATTATTTTAACACTTGGAGCATCTAAAGAGAACATCTGAAGCGCTTTCCTCAGTGACAGCATCAGTATATTAAGCTCCAATTAAAGCAAGAAAGTAAAATCTGGCACTGCACAAGCAGACTATGATTCTTGAAGCAAATGACTCCTTCGAGCTGGTTCTTAATATGGAGTCAAATACATACAGGCGACTAGTGATTCATTCTAAAACAAAAGACATATAGGAGTCGGTATTAGTGTGAATTGGATATTTGATATAAGGTTCCTGAAATCAGGCCCGGTGCCAGGATGTCATAACTGAGAGGGCATTTTAATCCCATAGGGGGGCGCTAGACCTGGTGACTGATTTTTCGTCGCTCTGTTCCTTTCATTGAGGCTATTTATTCACCTATTTATTATTACTTTGCATTACTGCCTAGGTTACTGACTTAAGGCAGTAATATACTTTTTATAGTTATAATAATACGCACAATAAAGGTTATGCAATGATATCGTTTACATAAAAGCAGACGGATCATGGCTTCAGTGCCAAACGAGTGATTTAAATTATATTTTATTTTCCTCATTTCTTTCTGTTTTATTTCGAATAATATAAATGTTTTAAGTTTTAGGTAAAGATGTCATACTATGCCCACACATGCAAACTAACCCACGGTTAGACTTAAAGTGAAATCAGAATAACCAAGTCATCACGCTTCACCTTACCCAACCAATCATTTTATCAGTGTTAGGAAAAAGTAAATGTTACAATAAAAAAAAATAATGATAATAGATAAATGAATGCCTTACATTTTAAGGCATTAGTGTAGCTAGAAAAACAGTGTCTGTCTATATACCTCAACAACAAAAAAAGAAAGAAAGAAATTCAGTTATTACCATGAAAATTGGTTAAATTTGGCATGGATAACAGGCAAGTCAATAGGCTATATAACTTTTATTATAATTTTAAAGGTAAAAATAAAGCTTCATTAGGCTATAGGCTATCATAAGTGGGTGGGTGAAACTGTCCAGTTGGCATTTGTAAAAATGCCATTATAAGCCATTATTGGCTATTAGGCCTACTCGTCATTTTATTTATTTAGCCTATTTTAATAACTTATTTTCAGGTTACATTTTCATTTTTACGGCCATAAGCTTACATGTCTAAATAAAATTAGACATGCTAACTGCAATATATTTTCTGGTGTTAATTTGGCATGAGCAAATAGCAGTATAGCCTAAATTACTAAAACAATCTGTAATTTTACGGTTTATTTCTGGCAGCTGAGGTGCTGGAAAAAAAGTAAAATAATGGCTGTTAAATACAGAAATTGACCGTAAAATAACAGACATTAAATAACAGAAATTTCCTTACATTTAAATTTCTGTTAAATTTCTGTAATTAAACCTCTGTTATTTTACAGTAAATTCCTGTAATTTAATGACCGTTATTCTACGTTTTTTTCCCAGCACCCCAGTTGCCGAAAATAAACCGTAAAATTACAGATTTTTTTTTACAGTGTACCTGCAGTGCATGTGAGAGGTTGATTTGCGGCAAATCCACTTACTCATGCATTATATACTGTAGGCCTACCTATTTTATTTATAACAATGTAAACTTGACTTCACAGGCAGATGATCTTTAAAGGCATTTTTAAAGTGTCCTAACTTAAGACTGCTGTTGCATAATGGGATGTTTCTTTTCGCAACTGTACAAGTGCGCTTTAACAATGTCAAAATGAAAGCAAATCATTTTTCTGGACTATTGCTTTAATTTCATATTATTTTTCATATTATAAAATATCTAAATGTGTGTTCTAAAGGTTGGAATGACGGGTGTGTTAGTAACAAATGACAGAAAGAATTTTCACTTTTGAGTAAACTAATCCTTTATGAAAACTGAGGGGGCACAAATTCTTTCTGAGAGCTTCTTCTTTTTAACTGATCAAATACCTCCAGGCAACTATTTTGATTCACAAACAAATGACTCCTATGAAGCTAATTATTTTTATTAATCAAACACCCAGTATAGTCTGATTCACAAACAAATTACTACTATAAAGCTATCAATTTTTAGTGAATCGAACATCCAGTATAATCTGATTCACAAACAAATTACTACTATAAAGCTATTCATTTTTAGTAAATCAATCACCCAGTATAGTCTGATTAACCAACAAATGACTCCTATGAAGCTATTCATCTTTAGTGACTCAAACACCCAGTATAGTCTGATTTACCAACAAATGAATCCTATTAAACTATTCATTTTTAGTGAATCAAACACCCAGTATAGTCTGAATTACCAACAAATGACTCCTATGAAGCTATTCATTTTTATTGAATCAAACACCCAGTATACTTCAATTCAATTCACCTTTATTTCTATAGCGCTTTTACAATGTAGATTGTGTTATAGCAGCTTCACATGAAAGATCACAGTAAATTGAATCTGTGTCAGTTCAGTTTTCAGAGTTTAAGTTCAGTTCAGTTTAGCTCAGTTCAGTGTGGCTTAATATTCACTACTGAGAGTCCAAACCCTGAAGAGCAAATCCATCAATGCGCAGCTCTACAGATCCCGAACCAAACAAGCCAGTGGTGACAGTGGCGAGGAAAAAACTTCACCAATTGGCGAAAGTGAAGAATTAAAAAATCTTGAGAGAAGCCAGACTCAGTTGGGCACGACCATTTCTCCACTGGCCAAACGTCTTGTGCAGAGCTGCAGTCTAGGCGCCGGAGGCTGGAAGCTGGACCTCAGCGAAGACTCATCTGTCCCTGGAGCGTCACAGGAATCAGTCTTATGCTCTCCACTCCTCCATGACCACTACAGTAGCTGCTGCGGATACGGCCTGGTGAAGGATATGGAAACCTTGGGATCATCTTGTTGCTGGTCTTGGATCAAATCAGCGGCGCTGCATAGTCTAAGGGCCTTGGGATGAGTATGCCCAGGTGGAAATAGAGAATAAAAAGAATAATTAGCGTAGCTGCTGTTCATAGTTCACAGTCAAGGCACCGGAGGCTGGAAGCTGGACCTCAGCGAAGACTCATCTGTCCCTGGAGCGTCACAGGAATCAGTCTTATGCTCTCCACTCTTCCATGACCACCACAGTAGCTGCTCCGGATACGGCGTGTTTCAGGATATGGAAACCTTGGGATCATCTTGTTGCTGGTCTTGGATCAAATCAGCGGCACTGCATAGTCTAAGGGCCTTGGGATGAGTATCCCCAGGTGGAAATAGAGAATAAAGAGAATAATTAGCGTAGCTGCTGTTCATAGTTCACAGTCAAGGCACCGGAGGCTGGAAGCTGGACCTCAGCGAAGACTCATCTGTCCCTGGAGCATCACAGGAATCAGTCTTATGCTTTCCACTCCTCCATGACCACCACAGTAGCTGCTCCGGATACGGCCTGTCCAGGATATGGAAACCTTGGGATCATCTTGTTGCTGGTCTTGGATCAAATCAGCGGCGCTGCATAGTCTAAGGGCCTCCCCAGGTGAAAATAGAGAATAAAGAGAATAATTAGCGTAGCTGCTGTTCATAGTGTATATAAAAGAGATGCAGAAACCTGCGTGGAGCACATTTATATATCATACCACTAAGTGATGCAATGAGTGTATCCTTTACTAAAAAGATAGCTCTTTAATCTAGTTTTGAATTGGGAGAGTATGTCTGAGCCTTGGACATTATCAGGAAGGCTATTCCAGAGTTTAGGAGCCATAAATGAAAAGGCTCTACCTCCTTTACATGACTTTTCTATTCTAGGTACTACTAGATGGCCTGAGTTTTGAGATCTTAAAGAGCGGGTTGGATTGTAGCGAGACAGAAAGTTGGTTAGAGAAACAGGAGCTAGATTATTTAAAGCTTTGAAGGTAAGAAGCAATATTTTAAGTTCAATACGAAACTTAACAGGCAGCCAGTGTAAGGAGGATAAAATTGGGGTGATATGATCATATTTTCTAGACCTGGTTAGAACTCTGGCAGCTGCATTTTGTACTAGCTGAAGTTTGTTAATAGAGGATGCTGGGCAGCCAACAAACAGAGCATTACAGTAGTCCAGCCTGGAAGTCATAAAAGCATGGACTAGCTTTTCTGCATCTGGGATGGATAGCATACTTCGTAACTTAGCGATATTTCTCAGATGAAAGAATGCAGTTTATATGACATGGGATATATGACTTTCAAAAGTTAAATTGCTGTCTAGTATGACACCCAGATCTTTTATTGTAGAGCTATAACGCTAACTTTCTATCCCTCTAATTGTAGGTCGTGTTGTGATATCAGCTGTGTACAGGATTTAGGCCCAATAAGTAATAATTCTGTTTTGTCTGAGTTTAGGAGAAGATAATTGTTGGTCATCCAGTCTTTAACATCTTTAATACACTCAGTTAGCTTAGACAGTTCAGACATCTTCAGGTTTAGTTGAAATATACAATTGAGTATCATCTGCATAGCAGTGAAAGCTGATCCCATGTCTTCTAATAATGTCTCCCAGGGGTAGCATATATATTGTAAGCAGCAAAGGGCCTAAAACTGATCCTTGAGGCACCCCATACTTTACTGGGCTGACTTGTGAAGGCTGTCCATTAATATTCACAAACTGGTAACGGTCAGTGAAGTATAACTTATAACCGTTGTAGAGCCTGTCCCTGGACATCTGTAGAATTTAAGCAATTTATGAGGATACTGTGGTCAATGGTGTCAAATGCCGCACTAAGATCGAGTAAAACTGAAAGTGAGACGCACCCTTGGTCAGCTGCTGACAGTAAATCGTTGGTTATTTTCACTAGTGCAGTTTCTGTACTGTGATGAGCTCTGAAACCTGACTGAAACACTTCAAAAACATTGTTCGTCTGCAGAAAGGAGCATAATTGGGCAGAAACAACCTTTTCAAGCATTTAAGATATAAATGGAAGATTTGAAATAGGCCTATAATTAGCTAAGTTGCTGGGATCCAGTTGTGGTTTCTTAATAATAGGCTTAATAACAGCTATCTTGCAAGGATTTGGAACATGACCTAAAGATAAAGAAGAGTTGATAATGTTAAGAAGAGGTTCTCCTATAACAGGTAGAAATTCTTTCAGTAATTTTGATGGAATTGGGTCCAACATACACGTAGCTGGTTCAGAGCTATTTATAATTTTGTCTAGCTCTTCCTGTTCTATGATTTTAAAGCACTGTAAGTTATTTTGATTCAGTGGAATGTTTACTGGATCTAAAGTATAAGGCAGTGCAAAAAGTCTAACATCTTCTATTTTCTGTCTAAAGCTTTCTATTTTATCTCTGAAAAAATTCATGAAGTCATCACTTCTAATTTGCGGTGGAACATTTTGTTCCAAAGATGACCGATTATTTGTTAATTTAGCAATGATGTTAAATAAAAATCTAGGATTGTTATGATTATTTTCTATCAGTTTTTTTTTTTTTTTTTCATTTACGTTTCAGGGCACGGGTTGCTGTTTTGAGAGCACTAGTATGACTATTATACCATGGTGTAGTTTTATTCTCTCTAGCCTTTTTTAATTTGATGGGTGCCACAGTATTTAGTGTGCTAGTAAAGATGGCATCCATACTGCTGGTTACTACATCAAGGTCATTTGCGTTTGCGGGTGCATTTCGAAATAGAGAAAGATCAGGTAAGTTATTTGTGAATTCATCTTTGGTGGACGATATTCATCTATAGGGCAATATATCGGAGCGGATCTGCTAATTTCAGGTAAACACAGCTTACATAGTAAGAGGTAGTGGTCTGTAATATCATCACTTTGTGGTATAATGTCTACATCAATGACCTCAATACCATAACACAGAATTAGATCTAGTGTATGCTTTAAGCAATGGGTTGGACCAATAATGTTTTGCTTTCTCCCTAGTGAATGTAGTAAATCCATAAACGCGAGCCCTAATGTGTCGTTAGCATCATCTATCTGAATGTTAAAGTCTCCTACAATTAGTATTTTATCAGTTTTAACTTGTAAATATAGTCTGATTTAGCAACAAACGACTCCCATGAAGCTATTCAATTATAGTGAATCAAACACCCAGTATTAGTCTGACTCACAAACAAATGACTCCTATGAAGCTATTCATTTTTATTTAATCAAACGCACAGTATAGTCTGATTCACAAATAAGTGACTCCTATGAAGCTATTAATTTTTATTGAATTAAACACCCAGTATACTCTGACTTACCAACAAATGACTCCTATGAAGCTATTCATTTTTAGTGAATCAAACACCCAGTATAGTCTGATTCACAAGCAAGTGACTCCTATGAAGCTATTCATTTTTATTGAATCAAACACCTGGGCTGCGTCCGAAACCGCCTACTACCAAATTGGTACTGCATTTGAATTTAAACGTTTCCTGAATCAAACATTTTTTATGAGTCGGTTCTTTATAGTGATTCAGATACAACCAGTGTAATCTGATTCTTAAATGACTCATGAGAGGGGTCTGATTTAGAAACAAATAACTCTAATGAGCTGATTGTTTTTAGTGAATCAAATGCACATTGGCATGTTAATTCTTGACTCAAATGACTCTTACAAGCCAATTCTTTTTAGTGAATCAATACACGTAAGCATTCCTAAAACAAATGACCATTTCTTATGCTTAAAATCCACTTTCAGGAGGCAAACATTAATCCTAGCTTTTAAAAGCACTAATATGAGGCTTAAATTACATCCAGAGCTCATTATTCTGACACATGGTGCATCAAAAGGGAACGTCTGAAGGGGTTTTCTCACTGATAGCATGAGTACATTAAGCTCCAATTAAAACAGGAAGGCGAAACCCGACGCTGTTCACCATGACATCATCCGACTCGAGTGGCTCTGTACATCAGAAATCAACAAAACATGCTTGAATTTACAGGCCATTTTAAAACAATTAAACTGGATTTATGGGTGCTTCAAATTGCTTGCAGCTTTTTAGAGATGTTTAGCAGCGCCATAAAAAAGCACCCTCGCAAATAACAAAAAATAACTTTGGCGAGGAAATGTGGTGCTCTGCTTTTTATTGGCTTGTTACGGTAGTTTCCTCGCACCCTTTTGTTGTTTCGTGTTAAATGAAAAGTTAGCTCTCATGTCGTTCCAGAGCCGCTTGACGCTCTTTCTTCCGTGGAATATTCTGGACACTTTTTCCATGTAATGAAAGTGAATGAATCGTTTATTTTTATAGCACTTTATTTATATCATTTCAAAAGCAGCTTCATTGTATTAAATAAGAAAAAAAAACAGTATTAATGTTGGAAAGTTCTTTAGTTTAAAGGTCTTTGCATACAATTTCAGCTGTAAAAAAAGTGTCAGTATTCTGCTCAGACTGGTTTGTTGATTCAGTTGAATCACTACCAAAGTGATTCATGAGTAATGCAAAATATTACAAGTCTTCTGAGTTCATATGATACTTTTGATTGAGGAGAATACTCTAATTTGAGTCATTAAAGTTCTGAGTGGTTGCCTTATTAAAATCTAAAAGATGTAAAGTCAGAATTGTTTGATTCTCAGAATTGCAAGACAAAATGACAGATTTGTGAGGTATAAAGTCAGAATTGCAGGGTATAAACAAAATTCTTTTACGATCTCACAATTCTGACTTTTTTCTTGCAGTTTGGAGATAAAACTCAGAATTATGAAATGTAAACACACAATTGTAAAATACAAGCTTGGAATGGAACGAAAAATGCAGAATTCCAAATGTATTCATATCTAGCAATTTTGATAATCGTAATTATGCGCATGTACTTTTTCTTTTGCAATTCAGAGGTTAAAAAAAGTCTGAGTAGTGAGATATAAACTAAGAATTGCAGGAAAGGTCAGAATTATAAAATCTACACCAGAGAAGTAGATCATTCCATGCAATTTTGACTTTAAACCTCACAAATCTGTCTCTTTTTAGCAGTTCTGAGTATCATTTATATCCGAGTTTAGATCTTGCAATCATCAAGTAGATTAATGAAATAAATTTAAAGGTTTTCCTTAAAGGTGACCTCAGAAGACATATAGTAATGTAATGTAATGTAATGTAACATAATGTGTATTTACAGCACATAGCACATTTATTGTGTACGGCCATAAACCCAAATCTCTTCCCAAAACTGAGGGGAGCGGGGGGGTCTCTCCACACCACCACCAGTGTGCAGCATCCACTTGGATAATGCGCGGCAGCCACAGGACAACGGATAACAATTCAGTGGATGGGGATGATTGGGAGGCCATGATAGGTAGGGGCTGATGGAGGGAATTTGGCCAGGACACCGGGGTTACACCCCCACTCTTTACGATAAGTTTTTAATGACCACAGAGAGTCAAGACTTCGGTTTCATGTCTGATCCGAAAGATGATGTATCTACTTCACTTTACTGGGGCAAAAGGAGTCACACAGACCACAGATTGAGTGCCCCCTGCTGGCCTCACTAACACCACTTCCAACAGCAACCTAGTTTTCCCATATGGCCTCCCATCCATGTACTGACCAGGCTCAGCCCTGCTTAGCTTTCATTGAGTAACCAGTCTTGGGCTGCAGGGTGATTTGGCTATGGCTATAGTAATATGGTGTATGACTCGTGCTATATGAATCACTTCAGTGGTGATTCAACAGAATCAAGTATGAATTCTTTGTTTAAATCTTGCTTTTCTAACATTTAGAATGAATAATCAGAATCACAAAAATAAAATATATAAACACATAAATAGATCTCACAATTCTGACTTTTTTTCTCCAAATTACAACTTTATGTTCACAATCTAACAATTCGGATTTCAATGTTCAGTAAATACCATAAAATGTCTGTTTATTAGTTTTGTTTTGTTCTTTTGGAGTAAAAAAAGCTTTTTGGTTAAAGCTTTTAAATGAATCACCGATTCAGTTCATAAAACTCTGAAAGATTCATGTACAAATGATTCATTTATAAACTCACTGAAGATCCAGTTGCAGTTTTTAACTCTCACTGGAGGAGAAGACTTCCATGAATAAGTTAAACTTCACTATATTTTCCATACAGAGCTATTATATGACATGGAACATAATAAATAAATCATACAATCACTTGTATGATACATTTTCTCTCTCTCTTTTTTCAGATTTTTTTTGTACTATAGAAGAAAGCAGGTCATACATTTCTGGAGGAATTTGAGGGTGAGTAAATGAGGATTAAGTTTCTTATATATATATATATATATATATATATATATATATATATATATATATATATTTTTTTTTTTTTTTTTTATTATTGACTTTAAATTCTTTTTAGTCTGTTTGTTTGTCTTTTAGTTTAAAGCTGCTTATAATTTCAAAACCGCATTAATTTCTCATGGCATTTTGCATGAGCGCAGACTGTGTACCCAAATGACTTTTCCAAAAACCGACTCTGATTAGAAATGCATTTTTTAAAAAACAATTTATTAAAGGCTCCATTCATTCATGATAAATCAAAAGAAAGTTGGCAGCATGTTCATCAAGCGCAGTGTAAAATAATGACTCTTTCTACAGTAGATGAATTTATCATTGTCAGAGCACGTTCTTTTTGTCATGCTTTGACCTCGGCGTTGTCGACTGTTGTCGACAGTTTGAAATGATGATTTGGGAGAGACAGAGCAGGCACTGACCTGATCTGTCACTGTGCATTTATCCCATGCATGGTTGCATGCTTGTACTGCACTTTACAAGGCCATCTGATGTGCTTGGAGGGGGAAATCATGTTTCTGGTGTTTTTTCTTTGATGTTGTTTTTTTGAGGGGGGACGCAAGATTGTTTGCCAAAGCAACTATCATTATCAGAGACACAAATTGCACTAACCTTTTCCTGAGAGCTATTCTCATAAGCCGATGATTCACAATAACATCTATGAATATAATGTTCTCACAAAATGATGTTTTCAGACAATAAAAACCAGCATGCATGGATACCTTTGTACAGGAACCCTGAATCACGAACAGTTACTTTTATTTTGTGTTATTTTTGATGGTTGACATTTTATTCCATTAGCAATGGTTATGAAATCTCAGTATTGTTTGCTTGTAAAAAAATATATATTTTAAAGTTGTATATAAAACCTTATATATACCGTTGAAGTCTGAGCAAAAAAAATCAAAAGAAATCTGTAAAATTAATATTTTGTAAGATTAACTACAATATGTTTAAAATAAATGTTATAGTAATTTAGGGTAAATAATCTAGTGTTTTTGAACCATACTATAGGGGAATTACCAACCTACTTCACACATGACGTTACACAGGTTCAACCACACATACCGGCGATTGCAAAAAAAAGACCAGTTGCAATAGCAAGCATGTCGTGTTGTGCGGTTGGATGCCAAAATCGAAAGTCCAAAAATAGAAAACTTAATTTTTACCATACACCACACTGCTTTTAATGCCAACCGAAGACGTCTTTGGCTAACAACCATCAGAGGAGCTGAATGGAGTGAGGGCCTAATTAAAATGCTCGACTCCAGTTCTCATTTTACATCAGCATCAGATGTCATTTCCACACTGTAAATGCTAGCGTTCCCGGTTTTTTTCTGCAACCTCGATGCTCGCCCAATGTTTACAAACTGGTAATTTGCCTATAGTTATGTACGAACACAAAAACTATAGTAATATAAAAGTTACCCAATACTAGTTCTCTACATTTATAGGCTATTATTGTAAACTACGTCACAGTTTAATTTATTAAAAAATAAAGAGTATTGCTGTATTTATTATCAGTTCACTATAGTTAATACTATAGTTTTCTGTAATGTTCATTAACATAGTGTTCTAAATACTATAATATATATTGTTTATTACACACTTTACTATAGTTTTTTTTTTTATTATTATATGACAACTTTCACGTTCAGTCTCTGTTGTGTTTTTAGTTTTGACCTAATTTTTCCTTTGTTCTGTTTCCCAATGCTCATCTGTTTCCATGGACCTTCATTTCCATCACCGGTTTGCATTTAGCTAATCATTATCTCTTGTGAGTTTAACTTCTTCATGTCAGTGAATTGCCAGTTATTGTGTTCTTCCATTGCTTGTTTGTTCCTGGAGACCTGTTATCACTCGTTTTGGATCATTAAGTCTCTTTGGGTTGTATTTATTATGTTATATTTTATCATGCACTTGCTTTTTCCAGCTGCAATCATATTGTCAGAAAAACACAGAATTGTTGGCATTTTTGCAGATTTGTTAAAGAAGAAAAACTGAAATATTACATGGTCCTAAGTATTCAGACCTAAGTATTCACACACACTCACTCATATATATATATATATATATATATATATATATATATATATATATATATGAGCAATATCACACGAATAGCAGTGGGATATGGCTGTATATCGGCACTGGTGGGAGGTGTGCGTTGTGTTTCCCACCTGGCAGTCACGATATACAGGCAGCCATATCACACTGCTACGAGTGTGATATTGTGTTTATACAACAGTTCGACGACATACTCGTGTATATAAAAAAGAAAATCAAATCATTTTGTATGAGGAACTACTTTCTTCTGCCATTCATTTACATCTGCAGCTGATGTCAGAACAGCACAAACCATTGCTATTTCACAAACATCACTTTAGAGCTAGTATTGTAGCGTAATGTCTAAAGTGGTGACAAAACAGGGGCATTTGCTCACATTTTAAGATTATAAGGCTGAAATGCATGAATGCCATCAGTCTAGAGGGATTTCCCAGTATTTCTCTGTTGCAATGGGGAGATCACAATAATTAACACTGAAAAACCCAGAGCAAAGTAAACACTATCAGATTGCTATGGTATAAATACAGCACTGCAAAATACATAAGAGAGAGATCCACTTAGAATGTCACTTACCTGTTCTGTAATGATTTGTACTGCTGTAGTTTGAAAAGTACACAGAAAAAAATTTAGTTTTTCTCTACTAAGAACTTATTATGCGGTCCTGTCACCATCTTGCTCTGCAAGCGTCTTTGCTCGGCTCAGTATGACAGGCTGATGGCTGCCAACGTGCTGAATCTCCAAAATTATAAATATTTAAAATAGGCAATTTCCTTATAAATAAACTGCATAGTTGCAATGACATTCTCGCCTAATAACCTCAAAGGTACAATATGTTGTCCAACAGCTGCAATATTTTTCAAACTGTAGTCCTCTGCTTGCCACTCGCATGGGCGGAGCAATACACAAGAGTGAAAAGGCTGTACGAGCGCTGATATTACTTTTTATTTATATAAATAAATAAAACATAAAATAAAATACATTCAACATGTTTGAAATTTGGTCTAAAGTAACTTTTTTGCAATTTTAAAAACAAATATATTAATAAACTTTTTAAAAAATAATTATTCTTGTTTTGACAACAGACCACTATAAACAGTAATCATTTATCAACTTAATGATATAAGTAAGAGTTAAAAAAAAAAAAAAAAAAAAATATATATATATATATATATATATATATATATATATATATATATATATATATATATATATATATATATATATATATATATATATATATCGAGTAACAAGACTAAAGTAAGTAAGAGACAAAAAAAATAATTATTTTTGCTCTCAGATTGCATAGGAGTTTAAAAGGTCAAGGAAAATACGCATTTCACCAGCAGATGAGATTCGAATGTTTCTTTTATTTAATCAAAATCTTGTTTCCAGATTCAGAAAACTCTTGTAATTTACGTCCAAGCGTGTTCCGGTTGTCCTGAACTATACCTGGCACCATTTCCTAGCTATGAATTCTTAATCAAAGCAGCAGAGCCAGCCTTTAAATTTCAAGACCGAATTACAAAACACCCTGTAAATCAGCAATGAAAGTCTAAAACAATCACCCAGAAGATGCGCCAACTGAGGTAAGAGAAAACGCAGACCTCATGCTTGTTCTTCACAGCTACGCCTCCTAATTATCAAGGGAAGGTTAGAGGATGGAGGGTGTTTTTGGGGGGAATGGGCATATGGACTTTCTTTGCATCACTTGGCCCTCAGTCAATTAGAATGGTACTAAGAGAAAAAGTCCCCAGCACAGTACATTAGCTGCCACTGATTTGAACATTTATCACTTTAGGACAAGAGGCCACTGCATTTGCCTGGATAATGGGGCTTAGCATTTTGGGGGCCTAGGATAATGCTCTTTGTGGACGTAATCAACCCTGTGCTCATTTGATAAAGACAGTGAAAACCTAACGATAAACCTAATAAAATTAGAGAAAAGTTTTACACTGAATAGTATGAAACCTAATACTATAGTTTCACAAGCAGTATCTCACATTTGTGCCTGTTTCTTAAATTGCAATGTAAAAAACTTTTTCTGCTTGTTTAAACTATTCATTTAAAATGAGTAGAAACAACACATTTCGTAAGGTTTTTTAAAATAACTTAATTGGTTTATGTTCAATTTGCTTTAATTTGTAAAAATGATGGTAACACTTTATTTTGATGGTCCATTTGAGTATTAGTAGACTGTCTGCTTAATATCTGCTGATACTGCTGCTAAACAGACATTTAACTGACTATTAGTAACTTTGCAAGTACATGTCAACTTACACTAACCCCAACCTAACAGTCTACTCATAATCTAATGAGAATTAGCATGCATGTAGGTGCAATGTAACTTAAATTCAACAAACAGACCATCAAAATAAAGTGTGACCAAAATGATTAAGTTAACTTAATTGATTTGTGTTGAGCCAACGTAAAAGAGTTGTGTGGAACCCAGTATTTTTTTACAGTGTATTTGCACATGCAATGCTACAGTATAGTTCACTATTTGTCACTATTGTAACTTCTTATCTCACATTTGCGACTATTTCTAACAATTGCAATGTTATATTTCGCATTTTGTGAATATTTGTCACAAATTTAACTTTATCTCCTATTTGCGATTATTTCTAACAATTATAGCTTCATATCTCCTATTTGCGACTCTTTCTAACAATCGTAAATTTATATCACACATTTGTGACCGTTTCTCAAAATTGAAACATTATATCTCCCGTGTGACATTTCTCATTTGTGTGACGTATCTCCCATTTTGCGACTTTTTCACAATTTTAACTATCTCACATTTGCGACAATTTCTCGTTATTATTATTTCTAACAATTGTAATCCTCACACATGCAACTATTTCTAACAACTGCAACTTTGTCTTTCATTTGTGGCTATTTCTCACTATTGCAACTTTATAACTCACATTTGTGATTGTTTCTCACTATTGGCACTTTACAACTCACATTTGCGACTTTTTCTCACTATTGTAACTTTATATCACACATTTGCGACTACATCGTAGTCACATTGCGTAACTTCATATCTCAAATTTGCGACTATTTCTTAGAATTGCAACATTATATTTCGCATTTGCGAATATTTGTCACAAATTTAATTTTATCTCCGATTTGCTATTATTTCTAACAATTATAGCTTCATATCTCCTATTTGCGACTCTTTCTAACAATCGTAAATTTATATCTCACATTTGTGACAATTTCTCGTTATTACTATTTCTAACAATTGTAATCCTCACACGTGCAACTACATTGTATTTCTAACAACTGCAACTTTGTCTTTCATTTGTGGCTATTTCTCACTATTGCAACATTATATCTCACATTTGTGACTATTTCTCACTATTGTTACTCAATATCTCACATTTGTGGCTATTTCTCACTATTGTTACTCTATATCTCAAATTTGTGACTATTTCTCACTATTGCAACATTATATCTCACATTTGTGACAATTTCTCACTATTGTGACTATATATCCCACATCTGCTACCACTTTTATGTTTGTACCTTGGTATCTTATATTTGTGACTATTTCTAACAGTTGCAACAATATATTTCACATTTGCGACTATTTCTTTTATTTTAACTTTCTATCTCACAATTGCAATTATTTCTAACAATTGCAACAATATATTTCACAAATGCCATAATTTCTCACAAATGTAACTTTATATCTACTATTTGTGTCTATTTCTAACGATCTCAAATTTAATCACACTTTTGCGTCTACATTTTATTTTTGTCACCTCATATCTCACATTTGCAACTATTTCTAACAACTACAACGTTATATTTCTAACAATTGTAAATCCTTGCATTTGTGCGGATCTAACACCTGCAACTTTATGTCTTATATTTGCTACTATTTCTCACTATTGCAACATTATATCTCACATTTGTGACTTTCTTTTACAACTTTATAACTCACATTTGCGATTATTTCTCACTATTGTAACTTTATAGCTCACATTTGTGACTTTTTCTCACTATTGTAACTTTATATCACACATTTGCGACTACATCTTATTATTGTAACTTCATATCTCACATTTGCAACTATTTCTAACAACTGCAACGTTATATTTCGCATTTGAGACTATTTCTCAGAAATGTTACTTTATATCTCTTATTTGCGATTATTCCTAACAATTGTAGCTTTATATCTTCTATTTGCAACTATTTCTAACTATCGCAAATTTATATCTCATATTTGTGATCATTTCTCAATATTAAAACTTTGTTTCACGTGTGACATTTCTCACAATATAACTTCGTATCTTCCTTTTTGTGACTTTTTCACAATTTTAACTATCTCATATTTTTGACAATTTCTCACTACTATTTTTAACAATTGTAAATAGACTGTTTCTAACAATCACAAATTTATATCACACATTTGCAAAAGTTTCAAAAAAATGCTAACTTTACATCTCACTTGCGACACTTCTCACAATTGTAACTTCTTATCTCACATTTTGCGACTTTTTCACAATTTTAATTATCTCACATTTGTGACAATTTCTCTCTATTACTATTTCTAACAATTGTAAATCCTTGCATTTGTGAGGATCTAACAACTGCAACTTTATGTCTTACATTTGCGACTATTTCTCACTATTGCAACATTATATCTCACCTTTGTGACTATTTCTTTTACAACTTTATAACTCACATTTGCGATTATTTCTCACTATTGTAACTTTACAGCTCGCATTTGTGACTTTTTCGCACTATTGTAACTTTATATCACACATTTGCGACTACATCTTATTATTGTAACTTCATATCTCACATTTGCAACTATTTCTAACAACTGCAACGTTATATTTTGCATTTGAGACTATTTCTCAGAAATGTAACTTTATATCTCTTATTTGCGATTATTCCTAACAATTGTAGCTTTATATCTTCTATTTGCAACTATTTCTAACGATCGCAAATTTATATCTCATATTCGCGATAATTCCTCAATATTTAAACTTTATGTTTCACGTGTGACATTTCTCACAATTGTAACTTCGTATCTTCTTTTTTGCAACTTTTTCACAATTTTAACTATCTCACATTTTTGACAATTTCTCACTACTACTATTTTTAACGATTGTAAATCGACTGTTTCTAACAACCGCAAATTTATATCACACATTTGCGACAGTTTCAAAAAATTGAAACTTTACATCTTACGTGCGACATTTCTCACAATTGTAACTTCGTATCTCCCATTTATGGCAATTTCTCACTATTGATATTTATAACAATTGTAGTCCTCACATGTGCAACTATTTCTAACAACTGCAACTTTGTCTTTCATTTGTGGCTGTTTCTCTACTATTTTACATGAGGCACTATTTCTGGAAACTGCAAATATACATACTGTAGTTTGTGACTAGATGTAAAAATTGGAAAATAATTATTTTGATTTAGATTTTTTTTTTAACGTTATGTACAGTATCTCTGTATCTCACATCTGCAACTCCACGAGTGTTCATTCCTACTTTTAACTCTTTAATTACCTTCTTTATTTTAGTTGTTCTGAGATGCTCACTGCATGACCCCTAAATGCATAAAACATTTAAAAATGTAGCTTGCACATTTACATAAAAGATAAGAAAACACAGAACAAAACACAGACGCTTTTTCAGCACTTTTAAACAGCTGTCACTCATAAGCAGAAACATATCTTTAGGGAGCCTTTCCTTCGGGGATCACAACATGAAAACAAGCACCAGAGCCTTATGATGTGTTATTCATAATACTTAGAACCGATTGAAATGCTTTGACTTGAAAGGCAGCGAGTGGCTTTTAGCTCTGCAGGTCCACTCCTGTCCTGCTCTCCAGCTGTCTTAAACTGCTGATGCGGCATGTCATTAACATATACATGAGAGGTGTTTCGCACCTGATCTTTTAAACAGCGTTTCTCTGAGCCGCATGTGGCCCAGACCAATTTTCTATCAGTGCTGCGGCTTCAGAATTCACTATGATGTTTCAGTATAAACAGAAAGATTATATGATGTGCGCCGATGTATCTGATAACCGTTTTAGCACTTTAAAAATAAAAGAGCTTCCTGGCAACCTCGGCCATTTCCTTAAGTTGTAAAAGCTGTCTCCATGAACATTAAATTGCCATCTGGCTTAATCACCAATAGGTTTGTCTAAAGTCACTGAAATGACATCTGGATGCAAAACAGATTGATACTGCAATAGTTATTTAAAGGGGTAGTTCACCAAGAAATCTAAAGTTGTTATCCTTTATCGCGCTCTCTCTATTATGTTTGTTTTTGGAATGTAACTTTATCTTGCTGTGTTCCAAATAATCAATTTGTGTTCAGACAACATGAAGGTATTAAGTTAACTTACAAGTTTTTGCAAATTTAAGCAGATTGAACTCAAAAAAATTAAGTTGTCCCCCCAAAAAAACTCAAGAATTGTGTTGTGTCAACTCATTTTAATTTAGTAGTTTGTACAAACAGCAAACATCATTTTTGTAGTGTATTTTATTTCACATTTGGAACTTTTTATGATACATTTGCAACTTTATATGCTATGTTTAACTTTATTTCTTACATTTGTGGGAACTAAACACATTTGTGACAAATTTGTGCAATAGCAACTTTTTTTTCTAACATTAACACTTATATTAACACATTTACTTACATTTCTGAGTATTTCACAGAATGTTAACATTACAGTATATTTTACATTTGCGGACAGTCCTTGAAATTAAAACTATTGAAATTTTAACATTGCATTTTACATTTGCGGCTGTTTTCTGTTATTGCAAATTTGTTAAACATTTACGACCATTTCTCGCAACTGCAGCACTGTATTTACCATTGTTTCATGCAATTTCAACACTTTATTTTTTGTTTTCAACTATTTCTCATACTGTAATTACAAATTAATTTACATTTGTTCCTGCTTCTAGCATTACAATTTTAAACATCTGTCACTCTTTCATGCAAGTTCAACACCATATTTTACATTTCTTACTATTTCTCACAATTTTATGCTATTTCAACGCAATAATTTACATTTATGACTGTCTTGTTATTGCAAATTTATATCTTACGTTTGCAATAAGTTCACATGGTTTTTAAATTTGTGGATATTTCTTGCTCACTATTGCAACCCTAAATTCTTACATTAGCAAGTATTTCACTTTATTTCTATGTTGTTTTTTCACATATGCATTTATTTCTTAAAATAGCCACATTATATCTTACATTTGTAATGTAAGGTGGCTGAAAATATAGTGGGCAATTCATATAAACGTTCAGGAAAAAATGTATTCTATTATAAACTATAAATAATCTTAAAGTATTACTATTTAATTTTTAATTAATTTTTTATTTATTTATTTTTATGTATATTTACATATGCGTTTGAAGTTGAACTCATTGAACTCTCCATTTAAGATGAGTCTTGCCAGCAATCAGTCACACCACAAACAACCAAAACAATTTATCTGGATGCTGGAGCTGGAAAGTTTCACTTCTTTCTCTGTATTTAACTGACTTTTAAATATATACTCAATGTCACTGGATTCTGTGGGCAGGAAAATGTACTTAAAGGAACACTCCTTTTTTTAATATAGGCTCATTTTACAAGTCCCATTACAGTTGAATCCATTCAGTTGATTGCCGGGTCTATTTGGCCTTTTAGCTTATCTTAGCATAAATCATTGAATCGGATTAGACCATTAGCAACTTGAATTAAAAAAAAAAGGTTTTGATAATTTTCCTATTTAAAGCTTGACTCTTCTCTAGTTACATTGTGTACTAAGCCTGATGGAAAATAAAAAGTTGCTTTTTTATGGGTTGATATGGATAGGAAATATACTGGCTATAACATTCTGTCGTAATAACCAAGGAAAGTTGCTGCCATACTATGGCTGCTGCAGGCATAATGATATAATGCAGCACCTGAAAATAGTCCCATGCTACTTGTTAACAGCGCTGCCTAATATCTTTTACTCCTGATGCAGGAGGTGCAACCTTACCTTTTCCATTGTAACTACAATGTAACTTTCTGGTAATTTTTGAGTGAGATGCTAATGGTCTAAACCAGAGATGCCCAAAGTAGGGCCCATGGGCCAAAGTTGGCCCATGGTAACCTTTGATTTGGCCCGACATCCCATCTGAAAAAAAGGGAGAATAATGGGGAGGTGGTTGGGGCGAATGTCTTTGACAGTGGTTGTCATTTCAAATTTAATGTAACGTTTTGTTTCTTTGTTTATTGCTGAGCTACAAAAAAACGCCAACTGAAATTAAATGATTCAATTAAATACTGTAAACAAATCAGACTTTTAAAATGTCTGTCACTTGACGGATGCACAAGACACAAATTAAAGTAAGCTCAACTAGTGTATTCAGCATTAAACTTGTGTTATAATTGGGATTGTTTATACTTTACTGTAATAGGTTAATTATTAAATGTTACACGTGATACTGCATAAGTCAATATGTTTTCTAGTTATTTTTAAATATTAACAAATATATTTGAAAATTTCCCACGGCAAATTTGACATATACGATTTGATATATATTTGGTCCACAGCACTCAATCAAGTTTGCTTTTTGGCTCTTTATAACAAAAAGTTTGGGCACCCCCGCTCTAATCCAATTTAATTATTTATGCTAAGCTACACTAAAAGCCTGGAGATCACCTGAATGGATTAAAGAATGGTAAAACTCAACTGTTCGACTCTAGGCGACTTGTAAAATAAGCTCTTTTCCAAAAAGAAGTGGAGTGTCCCTTAAACAGAAGCTTTTACAAATAAAAAATCTCCAGAAAAGACTTACCATTCCCTGTTCGTATACTCCATCTAAAGGTTTTTTTTTTTCCTCATCTCTCTCCAGAGTTGCTCAGCCTGTGCCAGAGATGAACTGAAGCATTAACAAGCTGAAATGCTGCTTGTGTGTTTCTCTCACACAAACCTCAAGCTTACTGGGGCAATACAGCCAAACAAACCTTCTGCCATATTTTACAGCCCCTTGAGTTGTCAAAACCCCAGGCAGATCAATAGGTCGGGTGGCAAGATCACACACAGGTTAGTGAATGTGTGAGGTGCCAAACTAACAACTCAACCTGGAAGGTCGTCCTTGGAGATGTTTATGAGGAGATTTAGCCTTTGTGTTTTGAGAAAGTGATGACTTTGGTTTGTCCTTTTGGTGAAACGGTTTTGTTTTTTGTTTCTGAATTGGTGTAAATGGTTGCAAACAATCTTAAAATAATTTTGGCGGGAAAAAAACTGTTGAAAAAAAACATTTATATGTGGTACGGATAAAATACATTTATTTAATTAAAAAAGTTGTTAAAAAATATTATCTAATGCAAACATTTTGAAAAAAATTATTAATTAAAGTTTTAATGGGAGTTCTCTTTCGTTCTTTGAGTTCTCTTCAGTTATAGGATTTTACTGTGCTCTATTTGCTTCGTTTACTCAAATAGATTGAGTTCACAGTATTCATTAGGATTAGTTTTTGAACCTAAATGGTTTGTTTCAAATGGTTTGAGTTATCTAAACTTTTTGGGTTTTACAGTGTACATATATCATTTTTTTTATGAAATCGCCAGTTGGATGAAGACTTTTTTTTTAATAAATCTAAAATAATCCTTAAATATCATTTTTTCCCTATAGATTAAAATGACTGCATTTGTAAGATAACAAGATGTTTGGTGTACTGAAGTGTGGGAAATCATTTTATATTATTATAAATTATTAAGACATATTTACAGTGCAGTCAGTTAGGAAGCGTTAATGACATCTGCTGGTGTGGTTCTCTAACTTCCCTCTGATCCGACAAAAATGCAGCACATGCAGTTGTTGAGAATGTATTTATATAGATCAGTGAGTGAGTGTTAACCATTCTTTGCTGTTTCTTTGTAATTAATTGTCAGTTTGTTACCTGGAATTAATTGCACAGTAATTATGTGTTTATTGTGTATTTATTAATTTTTATATCTTATAGTAAAATTTTGCCAAGATTGTACAAATTTTAACCTTAATTTCTTGCAGTAATGAAAATTTAGTCTGAATTTTACTGTGATATTGGTAGGCCATTTTCTTTTATAACCAAATACAACCAATTTTTATTAAATATTGATTGTTTATTTTAATTACAAAACAAAACTCTTTATTGATATGCTTATGTTTTATTTTTACTCCAGAACAGTCCAATAGTTTGGAGTGGGTTTTTCCTAATAATTGTGAAATAGATTTCATTGTGAATTGTAAAGGGATATCAAGCAGAGCATGACACTTGAATATTCATTATATTCATTTTGTGTTGCCTGTTTATGGTTTTTTGGACTCTCAAAGTGTTGGTAACCATTGACTTTCATTTTATGAACCACAAGGGGCTTAAAGTTCTAATGAAGGGGGAAAGCCATGCACATAATGAATGGATTGAAGGTGCGTAAATTACTCCCGAATCTTTTAGAATGATACATTTAAGAAGTTTACTCCATTCCAGTCACATGGATCCAGACCGGTTTTTGTCTCTACGTTGACCGATTTTGTCTAAAAAAATCAGTGACTATACGTTTAACTGTTCTATATTCCAGTTGTGTTTTAGCACGGTTGTTTACATACAGATATACCAGATATACGCCTCATAAACGCAATAAGCTATGCTTATATATTGAAAAAACAATTCTCCAAAAGAGCTGTTAAACACAGTTGTTTATTCCTTACAATAAAAATACCTCCTATCAAATCATTCCCTTGCACAAACACACGCGCGCGCACACACACACATCAGACGGAGGAGTTCCCAAAAAAATCATCGTCCATGTCTCCTTTAGTGCGCAGCCCCGTGTTTCTGTCCTTCTGCTGCTGCAGCTCGCGGCTGTTCAAACATTCGAGATCTCTCTCTCTCTCACACACTCTTTCTAAACACAGCGTCTCACTAAGAATGTAAGCCATCTATGTCTAGGTTTGTTTAAAGTCTGAATCTTTTCTCTTTAAGGCTGAGCTTGGTTATCAAGGAGACCATATAGGTATTTCTCAGTGTGAGTAAAGTCAACATCTGAGTCTTGTGTGTCCGCGCGCTCGCCTTCAATCAATCTCGCGCTCCGCGGGCACGGGACTATCAGCGGTCCGCAATCTTCTCCTCAGTGGGAATGGATACAGTGTCATTCCTCTCTTTTTACCCGTGAATGGACCAAGAATTAGAGAAGTTTTTGCTCGATTTATGCTTCTGTTTGTTTTGAGCCCCTTTTCCAGTTCGTTTTCTTGCTGGCGTTCGACTCCAAACTTGTGGGAAGGATGGACAAGGACGGACTGGTTGTGCTGTTAGTTTTCTTAAACGTGTTTTTGATCTACACGGATGCGTTCAGAAGAGACACCGCGGAGAGACATTCGAGATCTGAGGGGGGTTTCTGTCGGATCTTGCGGACGCAGGCGCGGAGCGCTCGGAGAGACGGACAGAACGAGTTTCGCCTCAAAGTTGAAGGAGAGCCAGAAACTTACCAACCCGGGAGCACCTACAGAGGTTAGAGGGCACTGAATAGTGCTTCATAGAATATTTATGATGCTTTAAATGCAGCTCAGTGCAAAAACAGCATGTCTGGAGTTTGTAAACATTGGTGCGTAAAGCGTCATCTTTAGTGTTCACAGGTTAAGGTTGACTCTGACACTAAAAAACGTTTAGTATGTTGACCAAGTATGACATATATTATGAAAAAACACGTTTAAACGTATCTACCATCGTATTTTATATGTTATTCGTTTAATATTTCGTTCTCATTTTCATATTTTTGTCTGCTGCAACTAGGTAGGCTATACAATGTGAGACTTAACCCTGTGAATTAGTGTAAATAGTTGTAATCTAAATACTGTAATATTAATAGAAAACATTAATATTTTCGGTTATATTACAGTTATGAGTTCAGAACTCGTTGACAATTTGGTCATAACATTTTTCTTTGAAATATGAAATTAATATCATTATTCAGGTAAACAAACTTAGAGTAAATAGAAAACTGATTGCATTTAGAGCACTCGTTTTGCCTCGTTTTATTTCTATTATTGCAGTTCTTCAAGCTCCCTGCCTCATATGTTTATGTTTTTATTTTCCATTTTCATTCATTCCTTCAAAGATTAAATATAACAAACGAAGCAAAACCATCTGCTAAAGGGACAGTTTATGATGACAGAATTGTCATTTTTGGGTGAACTATCTGTTAAATTAGATACACTTTGGCAATTTAACATTCATTGTAGATTGGTTTTCAGTCAGATAGACATAGATGACTACTTTCAAAGTGTCTTATAAATGCTTTGTTTCTTTTACACAAAGCTTTTACTATTGACACATAAGCACGTGGTTATTAATAGGAAAAGATCTAACTGCTTTAAACCTACCTAGCCTTTAGGTAGGCTTATTTTGCAATAAAACTTGTGGAATAGTTTAATATTTAAACAAACATTTACCTCTTGGCATGAGTTCTACATTAGTTTCAGTACCAAAACACTCCAGAACTTGCCATTTGGTTCCATGTAAGTGGCCTTCATTAAGCAGCAGATGCCTTTTATGGGTTTTATGCCCAGCGTGTTTGTACATGCATATGTATTCACTGCTCCATGGGAAAAGCACTCGTACAACCCACACGCTTACATGCAAACGTACGTGCCAAATGCAAGAGCAGTTTGCTACTTGCCCTGGCACACTGTTGAGATCTGACCTACTGTTAAGCTCATTTCTGGTACCTCTGACCTATATTTTCTTCTTTCTCTCTCTTTCTCCCTCTCTCCAGTGAGTTTGTATGCCTCCAGCCCATCATACTTTCGTGGTTTTACCCTCATTGCTCTGAAGGAAGGAAGGGAGGGCGTGAGTCCTGACGATTATGCTGGCACTTTCAAGGTGAGGGATTGCATTGACCCTGTATAACTTGCCTTGAACTGTGGCAGTCAAAGATGACAGTCTAATTGCAGTCTCCCTGTGAAATGATTTGCAGTTTATCTGCACGTCTGTATTTAGACAGGGTTTATTTTTAGGAAGAAAATGACCATTTTAACCTTTTGGGGCATGAGTTATTGAACAAACGTTTAAGATTAAAAAAAAAAGATATTTCCATGTATTATAACATTAAAGCAGTGCATTATTAGTTTTAGTTTTGGGGCTTATGTAGGGTCAGAGATGAAAGATGGATTTCAAGGATCAAAACAATGAAAGTGCAGTACAGGTAGGCATTAGATGATAACCGGTTTCAAGGTTTACCATAGTTTGGAAAAGTCAAGGTTTTAAAACTGCCAAAGTTTTCTGTTATACAGGTATAAGTAAGTTGTTTTTTTTTTCTTTTTCTTTTTTTTTTTTTTTTACATGTTTTTCACAACTATTTTATTTCGTTTTTTTACAGCAACAGTATCTTCTGCAGAAAAGGAACCTCTATTTCAAAAGTTTCTGGTTCAAAATATTTTAAATGTTTCCTAAAATAAAACATGTTGTGTTCAATGGGGGAAAAAGTTGTTGTTTTTTACCCAGATATTAAAAAAAAGAACTTATTTTGGAGCAGTAATCACTAGGGACGGCCCAATCATTTTTATCTTTTTTTTTTGCCCTTGAGTCCGAGACATTTGATTTTGAGTATCTGCCGATACAGATAGCCGATCTGATACTTTTATAATACATAAAAAAGTATAAAGAATAGCGAAGAATCAGATTCAGGATGTTCCTTATTTTTTAAATTTAATTCACCTTATTTTAGCATTCAACAACTCTATAAACAAACAGAGCACTTCTGTGAGGTAGCTTGAACAATCAAGTAATAAATAAGATCAATTCTTCACTTTTGGACTTTTTTGGATCCATGATAGACGCAGTGGAGAAAACTCACTCTGTATCCAGAAGTATTACTGTAACAGCTGAGAGGAGAGGAAACATTACACCAGCAGATCAAAGGGGCCACATTGTGAGAGAGAGAGAGATGGAGTTTACCTTAATTTTCTCAATCGCAGTGAAATAGGGGCTTCTGCAAACACACGTAGTGAATTGTGCAGAGTTTATGTGTTTTAATTACTCACAGTCTCCTCCCTCGCCAAAGTATTCTACCACGACATAGCGCACATGAGATAAATGATGTCAATACATAATAACCGATTATGATCTATTACTGAACCGATACCGAATTGTCCGCGTCTGCATACAAATATTTGAGTCCTGATTGGGAGGTAACGTCCGATTCCGATCTAGTCTGAAACCACGTGATCGGGCCCGATTTCTGATCATGTGATCAGATCTGGACATCCCTAGTAATCATAATACTGTTATATTGTGAAATGCTGATATTTTTATCCAAGTTTATCATACCATCATAGTCTTATGCCTAAGCACATCTATACTTTTATTTACTTTTTTTAGAATATGTTTTGTTATTTATAATTTATATTTAGTTTATATTTATATTTAGCTAAATTTGTAAATAAATAATGACTGTCTTATATATTTTTTTATGATTTAATGAAGACGTCTGTTGTTTACTGTAAAACTATACAAACAACCTAGTCAGATATATTTAGATAAAAATCTTGATGATTAACCACCCAGGAATACTAATTAATTTGTATTTGAAATATTTACACAATAGGTTTTACACATTTGTTAGCAAGAAGTTTTTTTAATGTATAAAATTCTACTAAAATTCACATATTCTTTATGTGAATTTTATGATTTTCACATATTATTTCACACATTTATAATTTTCACATAAAATTCACATAGTCTTTATTATTTTCTTAAATAATTAAAAGTTTACAATAACTGTGATGTTGATTTTTGTTTTGTATAAATATGTCTGTTAGGCTAATTTATGATTCAACCCATATTATGATATATTTGTTAGCAAAAGTAAAAAAACAAGTCTAATTAAAACACTTCTGCATTCTATCTATGTAAAATAACTTGTAAGTTTAAGTTAATGATAAAATGAATAAACACCTTTGCTGCATTAAGTAATAAAACAAACAAAAACACATTTAATTATAAAAGATTATACATTTCATTAACATAATCATGAGTAGATGTTAGGGATGTAACGATTTACCGTGAGTCAATTCTGTGAGTCATCGATTCAAATATGTGACGATTCGAACCGATACAAATGTTGAATGAATTGCGATACATGTTTTGAACAGAGGGGTCGCAAACTTGCTTTACTTGCACATCAGCGGTGAGCAAGTGTGCCAAACAACTACAAACTGTTTGCAAATTCTGCAAAAAGATGTTTACTTCCACTAACAGAGCAACAAATATGATTTAGCACAGTGAAAACTACTGTCTAAGACGCTTATACGCAAAAAGATATTAAAAGGCCAAACCACGCTCACCGGAGGATTGACAGCTCCGCTTGCTCTGACAAGTGCTATGGAGATCACACGGTGCCTCAGTGTTTTAATAGCGAAAGCGTGAAGATGTTTTTCAGACTGAAAGAGAAAGCTGTGCTGTTACAGATCCAGATATTAGTTTGTTCCTTTTTTTAATTTAGTTTATGTATATTTCAATAATTTGCTTATTATATCATATATTATAATAAGTATTTTATGTCAGTGGCCTATTGACCACCTCTGTACACACTGCTCTCTGGTTTAGGAAAGGCTTTCCTCTCCACACCAGCCATCTCATTCCCCAGTGAGAGATTTTTCATGAGCTGGGGACATTGTAATTGTAAATGTGCTAAGATTTTGCCAGAAAACATAGATATTCTGATATTTCTTTTTAAAAGTTAAATCCTATCACAGTCACAGTTTTAGTTTGTATTAAAGAGCCTTTTTAATTTGTATGGTAACTTTTTTATTTGGAATTCGTTTTAAATTTATAATTTAGCTGCACAGTCAGAGTTTTAGTTTGTTTATACCAAAGAATCTTTTTTAGTTTGTATTATTTACTTTTTTATTTGGATTTTGTTTTAAAATTCCAATTTAGTTATTGCAGAAAATATTTTACTTTGTTTAAAAAAGGGCAGCATTTGAGAAAAAATTAAAGGGCTCTTGTTCACCTTAAATTTGTCTCAAATAATTTTCGTGAGATTAGTATCGTGAATCGTATCAAAACGTGAGTCAGGTGAATCGTTACATCCCTAGTAGATGTCAGCAATAATTTTTGTTACTGGTAAAGGTGCACCAAGTGATTTTGCCAATATTCATATTGTTATTATTATTAATATTATTATTATTACAGTATTATTATTTACAAAAATCAAAAATTCATTCACTTGTTTAAAACATTTTCCATCTGTGGAACACAAAAAATTATTTGAAGAATGTTGGAAACCTTTAGCCATTAATATTCAAAGTATTTGTTTTTTCCTTGACTGTTGACATCAATAGCTACCAGTTTCCAAAATTCTTTGATTTGCATTCAAATTAATGAAAAAATTAGGTTTGAAACAACTTGAGGGTGAGCAAATGGTGAGTGAACTTTAATTTCTGGTTAAACAATCCCTTTAATATACATAATTTTGATGCGAAAAACAAATAATCACATTCTTGTTCTGAAATCAGCTGTTTATAATTTGCAAAGTCATGTATCAAAGGCTTAATGAGGAACGCTGCCAAATGCAACCACACCTAAAGTGTTTTACAGCTTTCAGATCTGCCTTTTGCCAGTGAGCAGAGCTGTGTGAAGTTGTCAGACATGCTGCTCTTCATTGGTAACGCACTGGCCGTCTCTGAAAGACAGGACCCCTATCATTTAGTGCTCTCCACATCAAGCCGCAGTGCTTTCCAGACTGAAGCAGGAAGGCTGTTAGCGCAGCTTCTCTCCCCCCAGATCTCATTAGCTGTGGCTGCCGCTCGCCACTCCTTACCGCTGTGTTTTTCGGTGCTCAGATTGCCTGGCGGATGTTAACAGGCGTCCTCTGCTGAGGTCTTTAACTGGGGATTCTTTTGTCTTGACAGGCTAAATTGAACAGATGAAAAAAACACAGCAACAACAATACAGGCAACTATAAAAAGATGAGCCAAAATCATAAAATGTTGTGGTTTTGTCGTATTTATATATTTATTTATTTATAAGTGGTCGGCGGTTATTGGGACTCTTATCGCGCGATAAAAAAAATATCGCCGTTAATATTCTCAAAGTTGGGTTGGGAGCTGGGTCTATTCTACCAAGCAATGATGACTTTCACCTTGATATTTTAGCGCGGATGGAGACCTGACCGGTGAGCCTTCTTACAAAAAAGTGCCCCTCTGAATCAAATCAGCAGGATGCCTGACTTTAACTGCAGTTCGGCAGTTTCACATTCACTCCTGAACTCATTTCATT
Organism: Danio aesculapii; assembly: GCF_903798145.1. Classification (NCBI taxonomy): domain Eukaryota; kingdom Metazoa; phylum Chordata; class Actinopteri; order Cypriniformes; family Danionidae; genus Danio; species Danio aesculapii. The sequence continues at coordinate 21,797,952 of NC_079459.1, read as the reverse complement.
CATGCCTCTGTGACAAACAGGGGTATTAGACGCAAATAGGCAGTGAGGACTGGTGAGAGTGTTATGGAATTTAATAACGCACGCCAAATGGAAAGAAAAAAACGTCTGCATTTCACAATGTGTGTGTGGTCCTTTACTGACAGCCGCATGTATGGATCTTGCCGGACAATATGGCGAAAAGTCTTACATGACGGTAATAGTTTGATTGCGGTGTTTACTTCAATAATGCCACTAATATATGCATACTTCTCCTCTTAATTCCACTTCTGTTTAGTTCAGTTATGACTTTACTCGGATTAAGGTGATCAAAAATCGCTGTTTCGAGCTTATGTAGGCCAACAGTTCAACATTCATGTTTAACTGAATAAACATTTAGTAAACACAAGTACATCTTATTGAACATCATTTATTTTCATCACCAATTATCATGGTAGAACAGCTTCTCAAGCAGTTTTTTATGATGCAGTTTAGAAAGAGGAGATAAGCCCCTGGTCTAATGCGCCACCAGGCTTGAGAAACCCCTTCTCAAAGACTTATTATTTGGGGAGCACACATATTCTGAATGCCTTCGGCAGAATTCAAATGAGCCATTTTAATCTAGATTAATCTTGAAGTCAGAATTATTAGCCCCCCTTTTAAATTTAAATTTTTTTTTATATTTCTCAAATGATATTTAACGGAGCAAGGAAATTTTCACAGTAAACTTCTGGGGAAAGTCTTATTTGTTTTAATTCGGCTGGAATTAAAGCAGTTTTTAATTTTTTTATGAACCATTTTAAGGACAAAATTATTAGCTCCTTTAAGCTATATTTTTTCTCAAAAGTCTACAGAACAAACCATCGTTATACAATAACTTGCCTAATTACCTGCATAGTTAACCTAACTAACCTACTTAAGCTTTTAAATGTCACTTTAAGATGCAGCATACAGTATATGAGTACACCCCTTACAAATGGGGTGGGGTGGAAGCTTTACAATATTATATATCTGCATAAACATTAGATTAGTCAGTACTGAAGCCAAATCTGCAGCTAATCTAACAAAATAACTTATGAAAATGGTCCAAAATTAGTAGCTCAAACGTATATGTTAGAGAAAAATATTAGGAGCAAAATTCAAAAGAAACAAAAAATGTAAAAAAAAATGTACCAATGTTTTGCATGAATTAAATTTATTATCTTTATTTTTCTAAAGATGTTCGGTGTCTAAAATATTTTTTTTATATATATATCCATTTAATAACTTTGTTTTGTTCAAATGCACCAAAATACATTGCCAATAATTCACTGAGAAATAGATACAAATTTTTATCTTCAAAACTCAATTATGCTGAGAACTGTATATATATATATATATATATATATATATATATATATATATATATATATATATATATATATATATATATATATATACGGGGAAAAAAATTCACAGTGCGGCTAAAAACAATATAATTAAATATTTAATTAAACTCTATAAACTATACAAAATAATAAACTCCATAATTTAATAAACTTTAATGAATCAACTCTGTACAGAAATTATCTTGAAATTTTGTTAGAATTAGACCCTTTAAGACTTTTTAATTAATAACGTTATTTAATTAAAACATTTTTACTTTTAATTATAATTCAGAAATATAAAAGTCTCATGAGTGTGTATTTGTGTGTTTTAACACAGAATACATCAGTACCTCCCATAAACTGAGCATCATCTCATGGCTCCTTATTAGTTTTAAATTACTTGCGTGTGCAATACATTGTATGAAATGATGTCTGAGAGAAATATGAATGTGTCTTCTGCAGTCTAATGGCACAATTTATAACACAAGAATCTATTTTTACAAGCCCAAGTTTAGCAGGGAGCTTGACCCATTTATTAGCTTGCTCTTGTATAATGTAATTTTTGCCCATTGAAAATGATTGCAATCGCATTTCTCTGGGAGCAGCTTTAAATCTATGAGAAGTTTGGTTATTTTGAACGATCTGCAGAACAAAATCTTTTCTGGTTGCATTCAGGTTGTTAAACGGGACATATGGAAATCATACTTTTTCTGTGTTTAAGTGCTATAATTGGGTCCCTTGTGCATCTATTGTAACAACCCAGAAAACATGAAAAAAATATGACAACACAATAACTTTTTGGGTGAGCTTTTCTCTGCAAGCATGTACAAATTTCACTCTCAGAGGGAAGTAGGAAGGACATCTTATTACATATTTTGACTCTTAATCTGCACGTTTTCACCCATTGTGCCACTGCAGCAGTTGCCTTTTCTGTTCAATCTTTGTACTATAGCAACATATATATACAATATGTACACTTGAAAAACCCCTTCTGAACTTAATTACATCGAGGACCGTGACGTCGCCCGGTATGGCGCAGCTGGGGCACCACTCTCCACCCAGGCCTTGGGTTGGGGCTCGTATGCGAGCGCATGGTGGTCGGGTTTTTTCCCATGGAACCCGGCCAGGCTTAGCCCGAAGGAGTGACTTGGGACTATCTTTCTGCGGTCTTACCGCCTATAGGGGGAGTCGTAAGGGGCCGGTGCATTGTAGAACGCGTGGTGGTCGAAGGTTAGGACCATGACAACCCGATCGTTGGGCACAGAAACTGGCTCTTGGGACATGGAATGTCCTCTCAGGACTAAGGACTAAAGGACTAAGCCGAAAAGAAAATTAATGAATGAATATTTTTTACCTCAAGATACGATAGTATCAAATTTCAAGTGATCACAACAAACGTATCACACATTTCGTGTCATTACTGCCACCTGGTGGAAATTTGCAGATATTCACTCTTTTTTATTTACTTTTTTATGTAATCTACTCACACAAATACTTAAACGTGCAGTATAAATGATCTACCTAAATGCTAACCGACTAGCATAATATCTTTCTAATCCAATCCCTCCCCTGTCATCCAAAGCCACGCCTCCTGAATTCGCGAACGCACACATTAAAGATGACAGAGACCCAGTAGATCATGTCATTCGCCAGTTAGAAAACTTTATAGTAATTTATTATACTACAATTCTGAACAAAAAACTGTATTATATCTAGCACGTTGTCAGTTATTTAGTAGTCTCATAAAGTGACTACTAAAAAGCGACTACTAAAGCAACTACTGTATGCTTAGTGATTGGTCGGCAGGCTGCATGAATTACACTTATTACTAAGCCATACTTACATGCTATTTCAGACCGAATAGTCAAAGTAGCATGGTAAACAATATAGGGAGCGCATCACAGGTTGTCATTGTTCAAAAATGAACCAATGTGATGTGAATATAAAACCAACTTCACCTCAGTACAGCAGGCTAGGCAGAATAGCGCTTTTTACTATGTTTTGTCACATCAATCATTTGCCAGAAGATTTCAGTGGCTGAACAACACTTCTGTGCGTATAGGTTAACTCATTCGTAACAACAAAATCTGCATCAGCTTTGCGTGATTAAAATACTTTTAAAACATAACATTACCTGTCTAAAAGAAATACTTCAGCCATGGTGTCAACCTTCCTCCAGCATACAAAAGTAACTCCAATATTGATTCAGGGTTTGAAAAAGTTTTGATTCAGCATTTGTTTTTAGCGCTGTCAGTTGTATCCACATGACCACAGCCCGCGTGAACACACAGCGGCGGATCTGCATGAACAGAGGTGCACAGTTGTTCAAATTTACATTTGTTGACAGACAGTTTGGGCTACCTATCAGAGTTATGGGAATTGTTGGCCCAACAATATTTAATTGGATTATCATTTTTTAGTTTTATGCCTTACCCAGAACATAAAAATACATATAAACACTTTTAGATCATTTGCTTTAATCATTACTATTGGGATGTGAAGAGACTTTCACCAAGCACAACAAAAAACTCTTACTAAAGACAATCACCTACTGCACCTTTAATTTAACTATTGATATGAACCCATAAGTTTGCTGAACGCAAAAATAAAACCCCACCCCCTACTCAATATTCCATTTTATTTGGAAATACAGTCAGCATTATCAGCCCTCCTGAATTATTAGCCCCACTATATTTTTCCTCAATATCTGTTTAAGGCAAAGAAGATTTATTCAACACATTTCTAAACATTCATTCATTCATTTATTTTCTTTTCGGCTTAGTCCCTTTATAAATCTGGGGTCGCGGATACCCTTCCAGCCGTAACTCATCTCTGGGAAACATCCACACACACTCAATCACACTCATACACTACAGACAATTTAGCCTACCCAATTCACCTGTACCGCATGTCTTTGGACTGTGGGGAAAATCGGAACACCTGGAGGAAACCCACGCGAACGCAGGGAGAACATGCAAACTCCACACAGAAACACCAACTGACCCAGCCGAGGCTCAAACCAGCGACCTTCTTGCTGTGAGGCGACAGCACTACCTACTGCGCCATTGTGTCCCCTATTTCTAAACATAACAGTTTTAATTGTTAATTTCTAATAACCAACTTCTTTTATCTTTGCCATGATGACAGTACATAAAATTTTACTAGATGTTTTGAAGATACTTGTATTCAGCTTAAAGTGCAATTTAAAGGCTTAACTAGGTCAATTAGGCAAGTTAGGGTAATAAGACAGATCAGTGTTTGTTCTGTAGACAATAAAAAATAACAATATTGCACAAGAGGGCTAATAATATTGACCTTAAAAGGGTTTTAAAAAATTACTTAAACCTTTTAAATTTTTCTGCTTTTATTCTAGCCGAAATGAAACAAATAAGACTTTTTCCAGAAGAATAAATATTATGGAAAACACTGTGAAAAATTCCTTGCTCTGGTAAACATCATTTGGGAAATATTCGAAAAAGAAAGAAAGGAAAAAACACAGGGATAATAATTATGACTTCAACTGTACACGTATGTCATTATGACTGAAAGAAAACTTTCAATTTGCACAGACTTTAAAGGGACATGCACAAAAAAGACATGTTTTTGCTCACACCCGAACAGAGGCAAGCCTAAATCTGGCATAAATGATCTGTGAGGTATTTTAATGAGAACTTGCACTCATTCCAGGGACACCGCACATTTATTTTGACATCTTACGAAATGCGATGTAATATGTCCCCTTTAAAACCCTGAAAAGTTTCCGAGCTGTTTTGCTCCTCCTGTCTGTTTACCATGCTTTTCAAAATAGTCACATTCATCAGTCATCGTGACAGTTCATATACAAAGCTGTTACACTTCTTATTCTAGCACGAATTGACAAACAACTCTCGGGCCAAAACCAGCACGGGCGGAATAAACATCGAAAAACATCTTGCCATTCGTTTTGCTTAATCTCTCCGAGGAACCCACTTGAAGATGCAACATCCTCAATTCCTCCAGGAGACATTTTTTTTTTGCGTGCGAAAGAGAGACAAACTGAAAGAGGCAGAGTTTAAAAGAGCAAACACAAAGCGTCTTTCGCTGTCCCCCAGGAGCCGGGGCCACACAGCCTCGCCAGGAGCCACAATTAAAACAAACACACGTCTCTCTTCTCTTTTCCTACAACTTTTCCCCCAGCTGGTTTCAAGACAGCCACTTACAGACCCAGGAAACAGTGCAAGCATCTTCATGGCCTCTTTTAAAATAAACACCCAGAGATTTTTCTATTGCAGTCTTACAGTCCAAGCATATCTTTAGCCTAGTTTCCCTATCAATTCAGACGTTTCCGGTTCACTGTTTTCTTTTTTTTTTTTTTTTGATCAAGGGTGCGACAAGGTTGCTTGAGATGCCAAAATTGCAGCCTTTATGTTCTTTGCTGAAGTGAAGGACAGAAGGAGAGGATACTGTGTGCATTTTTTGGGGCGTGTGTGTGTGAGAGAGAGAAAGAGTGGGAAGTGGAAATGGAGAGAACGAGAGGGAGTGAGAAAGAGGGAGGAAGGACTTTATGCACCACGCGCAAGGATTTTACTCTTCGATGGACATTTGGCAGCGATTTTCATTTTGAAACATGCAAACAAAATTGTACTTTTCCATCCCCACAGGACTTTTCCATCCCCTGGACAATGGGGTTTTATAAACAGTAGCAGCAATATATGTGTGGAGGCTTTGTGTGCTACTATTGTTATTTTTATGTATGTATTTATTTATTTTTACTTGTAGAAAATAAAGTGCACAACCATAATAATTAATCTGATGTATATTTGATACATATGTTTAATTAATAATTAATTATACATCTATTAAAAATACAATGTGCAAAAGTAGAAATGCAAGAGATATTGAAGATGGGAAAAAAAATCTTCATTGTTTTTAATAAATTTTATTTTATTTTATTTTATTTTATTTTATTTTCACTCATTCATTCATCTTAGTCCATTTAAACATCAGGGGTTGCCACAGCGGAATGAACCGCCAACTTGTCCAGCATATTTTTTACATATGTTACGGTCCCTAATTTAAATACGACTCGTGATCCAAAGACAACGTAACATAAATAAACAACGGCCAAAGTGCTACAACTAAATTATTTATCACATAACATAACCAACAAAACAATCCAAAATGACAAGAGATTGGGAGCCTATCAATATAAAAATTAACAACCAAACCCACCTAAAGCAGATTGGGACTCCCAGCTCCAAACAAATATCAAAAGAAGAGTATAAAGGAGAACACAACAATAAGCCATCAACAACTGTGGTGGCGTGGAGGAATGAGGGATCGGAGAAGTCCGCTTCCGTCGGTTCCGCCTGACGCCACCAAACCAACCAATAGAAAACTGAAAAGGGAAAAAGACAAACCAGATTAATTGAAAGTAATAATAAAAAAAAAAAAAAAAGAAAAAAAGAAAGTAATAATTATGTGCAGGAGTGAACGCCACACGCAACAACATATGTTTAAGTTGGCGGAATGAACAGCCAACTTATCCAGCATGTTTTACACAGCAGATGCCAACTGGGACTCGAACCAGCAACTTTCTTCCTGTGAGGCGACAGTGCTAACCACTGAGCCACCGTGTCAGCCTTTTATTTTATTTGATTTTATTTATTCTTTCTATAAAATCTCATTAAATCAGACACTGAATATTTATATCGACTGACATTCTATTTTTAGAATACATTCACATATTTATTTGTAAATTAGCCTTAACAGCAATAGCATTATTTTTCCATTAATATAGATTTATTTATATGTTTATTTAGAATTTAAAATGTTGATAAGCATTTTTTTTATTCATTTTTTGTTTTATTTTTATATATTCATTATCTACAGTTGAAGTCAGAATTATTAACCCCCCTGAATCATCAGCCCCCTTGTTTATTTTTTTCCCCAATTTCTGTTTATTGGATAGCAGATTTTTTCAACACATTTCTAAACATAATAGTTTTAATAACTCATTTCTAATAACTGATTTATTTGATCTTTGTCATGATAACAGTAAATAATATTTTACTAGATATTTTTCAAGACACTTCTATACAGCTTAAAGTGACATTTAAAGGCTTAACTAGGTTAATTAGGTTAATTAAGCAGGCTAGGGTAATTAGGCAAGTTATTGTATAACGATGGTTTTCTTGCTCTGTTAAACATTATTTGGGAAATGTTTAAAAAAGAAAAAAATTGAAAGGGGGTTTAAATAATTCAGATTTTACCTGTATCCATTAACTAAAAAGTCTATGCTGAACAGCTAAACTGGTATATTTCTGCACACAAAAACTTTATTCACTAAACACTCAAATTTTTATTTAACCAGACATTTTTCTCAAGTGTTGACAAAAACATTGGTGATCAGGGTTGTTAAATGTCACAATATTGCCTCATGATTTAACACTATTTAAATTTAATGTATTTTCTTTCAACAAATCACCAGATGAAAGAAATTATTATGAAAAATAGATGTTAAAATATTTTTTTTAAATTTGTCATAGTAGCAGTTGCAGTAATTTATCAAATTATGACTAAATGAAGATGAGTGTTATAATTGTGCATATATTTATTATACCCTGAAATATATATTTTTTGCTGGTTGTTCAAATTACTTATTTAGAATGAGTTGAAACAACACAATTCTTGGAAATTTTGGGACAACTTAATAGTTTTATGTTCAATCCACTTAATTGCTAATAGTTACTTAGTCGATTGGTGTTTGGACAACATGAAAGAATTGTGTGCTTTTTTTTACGTTGTACTGTACACTCAAAAAATGATGATTGCTGTTTGTTCAATGTACTTATTTAAAACAAGCGTAACAAAACAGTTCTTGGTTTTTTTTGTTGGGACAACTTAATTGTTTTATGTTCAATCCACTTAAATTTATAAAAACTAAAAAGTTAACTTAATTCCATCATGATTTTCCAACACAAATCAGTTGTGTGGAACCCAGCATTTTTTACAGTGCACATGTAGATGGATTGTAGCTCTATATTTTTCTGAATTTCTGAAATATTTTCACAAAAGTTGCAACAGAAGTTGGTGATCTTAGTTGTTACAGTAAGTGTGTCAAAATGTTGCCTCATGGGTTATCATTAGCTCCAGGTTTAAGTAGCACACAACTGTCAGTTACAAATTCAGTTGCATTACAGCAATATATATCTGGAAAACATTTTCATCTGTTTATTTTATTTATTTTTTAACATATAAATTAGGGCTGCACAATATATTGTTTGAGCATCGATATCGCAATGTGTGCATTTGCAATAGTCACATTGCAATGTTATGCAATGTTGAGTTGGGATTATAGATGACCAGAAACCACAGGTCAAAACACATGAGATTTGAGGAGTCTTTGCAGAATTGAACTATAAAAGAGTGAAAGTTTATAGTCTGCATGTGACAATGTGAGCATTTTAAGAGTGTGTAAAGCATTTTAGTAGTGCATTAGGAAGCTTGATAAAGATTCATTTTATTAAATAATTTATATGTTAAAGATTATGCAGTATTATTTTATATTTGATTATTCCATTTCTGTACCTGAATACTGTTACTCTCTCTCAGTTCATTTACTTTGATATTTGCTCTATTGTGTTTATGACTAGTTTGTTTATTATACTATATGTATATAATAAATTACATAAAAATATTTTTATATTTCACTAACCTATAAAATCTACCACTCAATCTAAAGTAATGACTTTCCAAATAGAGCTATTTAAGACATCTGGTGAAATTGTATTTATATTGCAATATATATTGCAGAGAAAAAAATAATTCAATGAAGAATGTATCCTGTATTGTGCAGCCCTAATATAAATTGATATGTTCAAAATAACATATGGGACATTATAAAAAGGGGAACAAGTCTTCTTTTTCATTTTATTTAATTTAATTATTTTACTTCAGTATTTTTTTATTATATTTGTGCTTTCCTACAAAGTTTAAGGGGAATTATTTGGGGATGAAAAAAAAATCTTGTTTTATTAACTACACTTTAATCTGATTAATCTTAAAAAGACACGATGTGCAATTAAATTCCCTGTCATTCTTCTGTAGCGTAAACACATCATTTTCTTTTATAAATTAGGCTGATAATATCACTTTCTTTTACTAAACTCTGTACTATTTGCTTGGTGCAATTAACTTTTTTAAACATCACTGCCTGAGGAAAGCATTTAATAAAGCAAGTTTATTAAAAATGAATGTTTAAATTACATTTTTAGTAATCATGGAAGCAGCAATTAATCAAATTATGACTAAATGATAAAGAAAAACATTATTATTGGGCGTAGATTAAGAAAGCCAATTAATTTGTGTCAGTGGCAGCGATGCCTTTTTTTTGTAATTCTAGACATTTTGTCCTCAAAAGTTGCTGATCCTGGTTGTTAAGTGTGTCAAAATGCCTGGTGGTTTAACATGAACTGCCTCGTGGGTTAACAAGTAAATCAAAACTGTAAGTTACAAATATTTGTCTTCTGTACTCACTGATGTTGAAGCAGCCTGTCTTTTTATGGTTTGTCATTTTAGCCCACAAATGAAATTAGACTCAACACTGAGCTCATTTATGGTACTAGTCTGATGTTTAGTTGGAAACGGTTGCATCACAAGAAGAAAAAAAAAAAAGAAGCAAAACTGAAATCAATCAGACTCCTGCTATTCTTGTTTTGATTTGATTTCCTCATCTGATAAAGAAATAGCTCAGCTGGAAGAAGAAAATGAGCTCATTTTCATGTTGTTTCAAGTTTGACCTTATATGTTTGTTGTTTAATCTCAGCGTGACTTTTTTTTTTTTTATGGAATATTTGTGCATTTCTTATAATTGATTTATTTGTGCAAGTCGCATTTTAAAATTCATGTGCTTAACTGCTAATGGGGTCTCTTCTCTGATGACACATTTACTTTTTGAGAGAGCGGGAAAACATATCAATCACATGAGGTAGACCAATAGCAAAGAGACAACAATCCAATCAATTCCTGTCAAACATTTTTATACATATATAAGTTGTAGTTATAGTTATATAAATTAAATATATATGTATATATATATATATATATATATATATATATATATATATATATATATATATATATATATATATATATATATATATATATATATATATATATATATATATATATATATATATATATATATATATATATATAGTTGGAGTCAGAATTATCAGCCCCCCTTGTTTATTTTTTTCCCCAATTTCTGGTTAACAGAGAGAAGATTTTTTCAACACATTTCTGAACATAATAGTTTTAATAACTAATTTCTAATAACTGATCTATTTGATCTTTATCTAAATAATATTTGACTAGATATTTTTCAAGACACTTCTATACAGCTTAAAGTCACATTTAAAGGCTTAACTAGGTTAATTAGGTTGACTAGGCAAGTTGGGGTAATTAGGCAAGTTATTGTATAATGATGGTTTTTCTGTAGACTATCGAAAATATATATATAGCCTAAAGGGGCTAATAATTTTGACCTTAAAATGTTTTTAAAAAAATTGAAAACTGCTGTTATTCTAGCTGAAATAAAACAATTAAGACTTTCTTCAGAAGAAAAAATATTATCCGACATACTGTGAAAATGTCCTTGCTCTGTTCAACACACAGTAATTTGGAAAATATTTAAAAAAGAAAAATTATCTTATTTATTTATTTATTGGTCTGGTTTGATTATGTGACTCCTTAAATTAAGATGGCTTACAGTACTAACAGGTAAAGTCAAGAAGGTTAACGTATAAAAGGGATACAGCTGCAGATTTGTGGGAGTGCAAGCATCAAAATAGCATAATTTTTGTGTATTATGTTAATGTGATGGGTAGGTTTAGGGTTGGGATAGTGGTAGATGTTACTAAAGCACAATGTAATGTTTAATAAATAATATAGAATATGTTCGTTGTGTGACTGAAACATTTGCCCTTTTTCGAAGTAAATTGCTTATATCAGTTTATTTCACTGGTATCTTTTGGATTTTTAATTTTTGAAAGAGTGCTTAATTACTTTTTTTTACTCACCCTCAAGTGGTTCTAAACCAGTTTGACTTCCTTTCTTTTGTTTAACACAAAAGAAGATATTTAGAAAAAAGCTGAAAACATGTAACCATGGACTTGCATAGTATTTTCCAATGTTACTATGAAAGTCAATGGTTAGAGGTTTTCAGCTTTTTTCAAAATATCTTCTTTTGTGGTCGACAGAACAAAGAAACTCACTTGAGGGTGAGTAAATACTGAGTAAAATCGTCAAGTGAACTATTGGTTTAAAATGGAAATCAAAGAAATTAAAACAGACAAATAAATCTTCCATCGCACACAATTGAAGATCTGCTGTAAGGAGACACCTGCACTAGGTTGTAAAGGGCAAAATTGTGACTGCACGAGAGTCTAAAATCCCTTTTATATGAGGAACTACTTTCTTCTGCCATTCCTTCACATCTACAGCTGACATCAGAACAGCAGAAACCATTGCTACTTCACCATTGTCACTTTAGAGCTAGTATTTGATTCTTTAGCATCCATGATTCTTTAGCATAATGTCTAAAGTAATGACAAAAACAAGTGATTTTGCTGACATTTTAAAATAATATGCCTGAGATTGTAAGGCAGAGATTTCCCAGTATTTCTCTGTTGCAATTGGAGATCACGATAATTATCCCCGAAAAAATCAAAGCAGCGCAAACACTACCAGATTACTGTTGTGTTTGTAGTAAGGAAAAACGCTAAACACATTCAATTCAATTCACCTTTATTTGTATAGCGCTTTTACAATGTAGATTGTGTCAAAGCAGCTTTACATAAAAGATCATAGTAAATTGAAACAGTTTAGTTCAGTTTTTCAGTGTTTAAGTTCAGTTCAGTTTAGCTCAGTTAGGTGTGCTTTAATAATCACTACTGAGAGTCCAAACACTGAAGAGCAAATCCATCAACGTGGAGCTCTACAGATCCCGAACCATGGAAGCCAGTGGCGACAGCGGCGAGGAAAAAACTTCACCAATTGGCGAAAGTGAAGAATTAAAAAACCTCGAGAGAAACCAGACTCAATTGGGCACGACCATTTCTCATATGGCCAAACGTCTTGTGCAGAGCTGCAGTCTAGGTGCCGAAGGCTGGAGAATGCTTGACCTCGGTGAAGACCCGTCTGTCCCTGGAGCATCACAGAAATCAGTCTCATGCTCTCCATGAGGGCCTCAGGATGAGTATCCCCAGGTGAAAATAGAGAATAAAGAGAATAATTAGCGTAGCTGCTGTTCATAGTGTAAATAAACGAGATGCAAAAACTTGCGTGGGGCACATTCATGTATCATACCGTTAAGTGATGAGTGTATGCTTTACTAAAAAGATAGGTCTTTAATCTAGTTTTGAATTGGGAGAGTGTGTCTGAGCCTCTGACATTATCAGGAAGGCTATTCCAGAATTTAGGAGCCATAAATGAGAAGGCTCAACCTCCTTTACTCGACTTAGCTATTCTAGATACTACCAAAAGACCTGAGTTTTGAGATCTTATAGAGCGGGTTGGATTGAAGCGAGACAGAAGGTTGGTTAGATAAGCAGGAGCTAGATTATTTAAAGCTTTATAGGTAAGAAGCAATATTTTAAAATCAATATGAAACTTAACAGTCAGCCAGTGTAAGTAGGATAAAATTGGGGTGATATGATCATATTTTCTAGACCTGGTAAGAACAGCTGCATTTTGTATTAGCTGAAGTTTGTTAATAGAGGATGCTGGGCAGCCAGCAAACAGAGCATTACAGTAGTCCAGCCTAGAAGTCATAAAAGCATGAACTAGCAAACACATGCAGGCATTTCTTTTATTTCTTTCTTTTTGCTGAACTAGTCTGCAGTTACCAAAACAGGAGACTCATTAGAAACAAACAGATGGCCAACCAAAAAGTAACTCAGGATTATACAAAGAGTGGCCAACACAAAAAGGTACATTCCTGATATGCTAGTTCCATCTTTCACTCAATACGCTATAATTAAATGGTATAAATACAGCACTACAACATATAAAAGAGAGAGAGATCGACTTAGAAAGTCACTCACCAGTTTTATGATAATTTGATTAGCTGTAGTTGGAAATTACACTGTTTTTATTGTTTCTTAGGGCTTATTATGCAGTCTCTGTTGCCATCTTGTGGATGGACAATGTCAACCGTCTTGATGCCCAAAGACAGGCTAATGGCCACCGATGCAATGTCTCTCAGAAATGTTAAATATTTAAAAATAAGCACTATCCTTATAAATAAACTGCATAGTTGCAATCTAAACAACTACATTCTCGACTAAAAACGCCTCAAAAGTACATTATGTTGTTCAACAGCAGCAATATTTGTAAAGTGTCATTTGCTTGTCGCTGTATGTGGGTGGAGTAATACAAAACAGTCAAGGGTGAAGAGGCTGGACTAGTGCTGTTACTGGCAGAATATCACACGGATATCAGATTCAAGAACCAGACAGAACTGTTTTATAAATATATATGAGAGACATGAAAACAACTTGAGCTCAGTAACAGCAATTTATATAGCAATTTTATAACTCTGCATTTTATTGTGAGTAACAATAATGACATTTTAACAGGGAAAACAGAAGCTAGTTTGATTATTCGCAACTGAAAAAGTAACTTTGTTCGTAACGCCATTTATTTGTAACGCCTTTATTAACATTACTCAATAAAACCCATCTTTTTCAGAGGTCTCAGTCTGCATGTTTGATGTGTGCTAGAAGAGCAGTCGCACCAAAGTGCATTTCAAAAACAAACCTGCCTCACTATTATTTCGGGAAAACCCTACTGACCTTAATGTTCCCTGTCCTACAGCTCATTGACGAAAGCGACACACAGTTCATGACCAACTGTCCTCCAGCTGTCACAGAGAGCATCCCCAGAAGACGCACACGGATACAGGTGTTTTGGACAGCGCCACCTTCTGGCAGCGGCTGCGTCACTCTCAAGTGAGTTCTCATGCATTTGCTTATCTTTTATTTCTACCCTTAGCATGGCCTTGGATAGCAATAAATAAATGAGAATCGTTGAGAATTTGGGCTCATAGATGAATGCTCATGCAACTGAACTGATAGAATAAATTGAAAATGAAAACCGTACTGTCTAGAACAAAATACCGAGGCTGAACACTTGTCTCATTTACTCAACGTTTTATCAGTCACCTTGTAGGAAAGCACTGGAAGTGGAAAACAAAGTCTCTTTCTATCATATTTAAAGCTGAGTAAGTGGAAATAAATTTAGGACCATCAATAGACAATGAGATTATGATTGATTGATGTTTTTGTATTTTAATCTCGAGCCGGCGAAATTGCCCTTGAGATTTTCCCATCATTTCTTTTTTTGTTCAGAATCAAGGACGATTATGAAAATTAAGAGCCTTTTATATATTCCGAGCATTCAAACAACATCCTCCCACTTGAGTTTGCTGTACATAAACACAACAGTAGTCCTCGACCAAACAAAATCTGAATTATCTGTCAGCGCCATGGTGTCGATGTTTCCACTCCACCCCCTCATGCTTTCATGCTGTCTTTGTATCTTTATCTCTCTTTCTCCCACTCCTTCTGAGGTCATAAACAACTTTAAGTGCGTTTGATGCATTAAAGACATTTGAAAGTCTCTCTCTCTTGCTCTCGCTGGACACAGTGAGGTGTACATATGCATTTTCCACATTATGGCCCACAGTTACACCACGCTGCACAACAACTTTCTGAAAGTCTCTGAATCTGACTGTGTTTGGTCTCTGTTTTCACCTGGTGTGAACTGATAAGGCCTGTGAAACTAGAAGAAAGCTATTTGCATTTTTATTCATTTTAATGGAAAGTATGTTATTCGGAATCTGAAACTTTTTTGTCGCATGGATGCTCAATTTTGGTGGTTTTTGATTTGATCACCTGATCCATGAAAGGCTGCAACGTAGGTTTATTTTTGTATATACAGCTGAAGTCAGAATTATTAGCCCCCCTGAATTATTAGCCCCCCTGTTTATTTTTTTCCCCAATTTCTATTTAATGAAGAGAAGATTTTTTCAACCCATTTCTAAACATAATAGTTTTAATAACTCATTTATAATAACTTATTTATTTTATCTTTGCCATGATAACAGTAAATAATATTTTACTAGATATTTTTCAAGACGCTTCTATACAGGTTAAAGTGACATTTAAAGGCTTAACGGGGTGAATTAGGTTAATTAGGCAGGTTAGGGTAATTAGGCAAGTTATTGTATAATGATGGTTTTGTTCTGTAGACTACTGAAAAAAAAACTAGCTTAAAGGGGCTAATAATTTTGACCTTAAAATGTTTTTTTAAAAAATTCAAAACTGCTTTAATTCAAGCTGAAATAAAACAAAAAGACTTTCTCCAGAAGAAAAAATATTATATGAAAATGTCCTTGCTCTGTTAAACATCATTTAGGAAATATAAAAAAAAAGAAAAAAAATTCAAAGGGGGGCTAATAATTCTGACTTCAACTGTAAATTGCATATTCAAATATTGCACAATGCATGAACATGACCTCAAACTTTTTTGGTTGTAAATCCAGCAGCTATAATCCAACAGCGCAAACTCAGGGTGTCCGCGGGGTCTTAAAACATATTAAAAGTTGATAAATTAATATAAAGATATTGAAGGCCCTTAAAAATATAAAAAAAAGTCTTAAATGCTATTTTGCAAGTTATGAAATTTTATATTATTTTTGACTATGCAATGTGTGGTTGTATGCTAAAGTTTGCCTGAATTAAATCTGCGAATATCAGGGTGCGGTGTAATTTATGAAATCAATGAAATCCTACTAGATTTGACATCATGCTGCTTTGTTTACTGCAGTAACTAAGGCAACACCATTATTTCTGCAGTTCCATATGCGCCGACCTGCTGAATTAGCTATATTTAATAGATTTTTATTCAGTATATGCATAATGTTTTAGTTGATTAGTGGAGTCTTAAAAAAAGGTCTTAAAATGTATTTTATTTCACTCTCTGATTCCTGTATATACTCTGAGACTAGCATGATTAGATGTAATACATGTTCTTATACATACAGTTGAAGTCAGAATTATTAGCTCTCCTGAATTGTTAGCCCCCCTGTATATATTTTCCCAAGAACCCATTTCTAAACATAAGAGTTTTAATAACTAATTTCTAATAACTGATTACTTTTATCTTTGCCATGATGACTATGTAATATTTTACTAGATATTTTTAAGTACAATTTAAAGGCTTAACTAAATTAATTAGGTTAACTAGGCAGGTTAGGGTAATTAGGCAAGTCATTGTATTACAATGGTTTGTTCTGTAGATAATAGAAAATATTGCTTCAGAGAGGTAATAATATTGCCCTAAAAGTGTAAAAAAAAATTTTTTATCTTATTTTACTTTAGCCAAAATAAAACAAATAATACTTCCTCCAGAAGAAAAAATATTATAGGAAATACTGTTAAAATGTCCGTGCTCTGTTAAACATCATTTGGGAAATATTTGAAAAAGAAAAAAAAATCACAGGATGGCTAATCATTTTGACTTCAAATGTATTTAGAATATAAAATATTTCACAATATATTTTGGATGTTTGTCATCAATATTTGCAGAAAAAAAGGGGGAAAAAGAAACAAAAACAATAAATTCATAAATCAACAGGCTCTGGTGTGTCAAGTAATAAACTTAAAAAGCATTACCATAGAAACTTTAAAGCAATGCATTCCATGGGAGTATTTAAAACTTACGTGTAGTCTGCAAAAACCATTGGTATTAATTAACCAATAATTCTGCAAAAACCATTGGTTTTAACAAAACGAACTTAGAACCTGTAATTTTGATAAAAATAAAAATCAAGAAAGAACCAGCTGGAAAAAAAAAGAAAAATATTCAATACAAAAATGATCTTTTCTACTGTTGCTGATAATGCTAAATATAGAAATCTGACATCTTTTACAACAGATCATATTTATTTTCGATTAATGATTAAACAATTCACACATAAAAATTCATGTTTCATTATCGGTGGATCATTTTTGAAAACCTATTCAGTGACATGATTTTGATGGTTGTTTGTCACCACCTCTTGGTTACATATAGAGCTGCACTATTAATCGAAATAAGATCGCGATCTCGATTCGACCCTACACGCGATCTTAAATCAGCTTTTCTACGGATCAGCCAATTATATTTGCAAGGTCAGGAGAGAAGCATAAAGGCGGACGCACAAGTCTTCACAGTAACATGGACAGCAATGAGCAACATGGACACCTACAAATGGCGTTAAAAGTGTCACATACTGTATTCATAAGGTATAATTCACCAAAAAATGTCATTTCTGTCTTAATGTTACGATGTAGCCGCGGCCGTGAAATGACACGTGAGCTGACACACTGTTTGTTTACTACTATTGATGTCTACTTTAGTGAACAGAACCTGCATAGGCTGTGAATAACAGCTAATAAAGTTTTAAATAATGTTCAGTTTGTTGCGCAGAGCAATCGTTTGGGAGCCGCGCGGGAAGTGTGATTTGATGTTTTTTGTTTTTTTTTGACGGCAGCCATTGATCTTAAGCAAAAAAAATCATGATTTTTATTTAGAATCGCGCAGCTCTAGTTACATAATATAATTGCTACAACACCAGCGTCAAGTTCCATTAAACAGTGATTTTAATCTTTACTATGAAGATCAGTGTTTATATCTGAACTTAAACTGTTCTCCCAGTATTTCTGTGTCAGAAATCTAAAAACTGAATTTCTCTCGATCAAACGCAGATTTGAATGCAGCGCTTCCAAAGACTAGCAAACATATGTAAATCATTATCATTTATCATTATGTTACATGGGTTTGAACTGAGATCGCCATCTTTTAATGTTTAATTGTGCAGCTTTAAAACCATAAAACCACTTGGCTAACACATATTTTAATCTCAAATATATATATAAATTGTTATTGGTTGTAATTTACAGTAGACTACATATTAAGAAATGAAGAAAAATCCTATGTAATAATAATAATAATAATAATAATAATAATAATAATAATAATAATAATAATAATAATAATAATAAATATATTTTTTGTTATCATTATTATTAAGTATGTTTATTTTTTTATTTTATTTCATTTATTTTGAAAGTCTACTTTTACAATTTGACACATTCAAACCACTGTAGAAGTGTTCTAACCAACAGGACCATGTCATATACAGATACTTAATAAATAACCTATTATAAATAAAAACCATTAACCTATGCAATATATTTTTGTTTTCACAAGCTTTGAAGATGTAACATAAATTCCACTTTTAAATAATAGTAACGAAGCAGCTTGCGACCTTAGTTGGCTAACAATGGTTTTCGGAAACACACACCAGAACAAGAGATACTCTGTTTAAGCAAGCATTTTTGATGTTTCTCAAGAAACAAAACCCCAGAGTCTTCCGAAGATTTGTATTTAAACTTGATTTATGTGAATCAGACGTGAAAAAAAAATCTTTTCAGATCATTCTTTGAGGTTTCATAAAAACACCTTAAACTGTCTTTTTACAATTAAAATATGGGATTATGCAATTTTTCCCCTAAAAACCTTTTTTTAGGTTTTATATTGTACAATTATAGAAGAATTTTATTGAAAAACACTTCTCCCATAAGATTTATACGAACCATTTAACCTTATTTCAATTCATTAATTAATTTAGCATATTTAATGATTCACATTTGAGTTTGCAGTCTTCGTTTTAAATACTCGCTAGGCATTTCAACTGGTTTGTGAGTGCTTCATGAATAAACCATTCTCCCTTTTAAACTACCTAAATGAGCTCCCAAATGTTGTGAAATCAAAACCATCCATAGACAATTAAAAACCTTTGCCGTGTGAGTATTTATAACCCAGTGTCCTCCTGCGCCGTTTTCTCATTCTCTCCTGCTCTCTTTCTATCACCCACTTACTCATTCAACCCTTTTGTCCCGTCTGTCCTGTCCTTTCTCCTGTTTTCTTAACATCTTAAAAATGAAAGCAATCTCCCCTCCGACTCACCCAAAACCCTTCGTCACCTACCAGGTCTCATCCCCGTCAGTCTGTAAACTCAAGGAAATATTATAGCAGCTTTTAATTCATCCATCTGTCTTATTAGAGCAGGGATGTCTGTTTCTTTTTCCAATAAACATTGGCTGGGAAGCATCTGCTGTGCCTGTGTGGTGTATCTCCTGTCACTTCGCTTTGGCGTGTCGAAGCCGTGAAAACATTGCACCTTGTAGCACCAGGCCGAATGCCAACGCTCAGGCTCCGAAGCACTACTGGCAACGGCATCCAATGAACATCAAATAAAAGTGCAATTACTTCTGGAATCCCTCCAGCACTTTTTTCTAGTTAAATGTCAAACAGACCAGGCATCGGGAGGAAGTTCTTGATCTGGATTTTGTTTCCTTTGATTCTTTGGTGCCATCAAGCTGCGGAAGGCAGATAAGATGCTGCAAACGTGATGGTGTTGTTGACAAGCTTTTGGAGATAAATGGCTTTCAGGTGTTCGGATGAGATGATCAAGGCCACACACTAACAGAGGCGATGATTTAAGCAGTTTTGAGGAGAATGGATCAAGATTTTGTTGACCAGTGAAAAGGCGGGTTTACATCATACATTTGTATGTGGGGATGAAGTGAAGCTGAAACTTTTACTGCCCACATTTGAGCAAAAGACTGAAAATGACTACACTGAAAAAAATCGACTACACTGATCTTCACAACGTTACTGTAATTTTTCACAGTAAATTACATCAGTATCACTTTACATGATTTACCTGTAAAAATTCACAACAATGCATTGTATTCAGAATTTTATTGTGGAATTATTCAAATTTGCATGATTACAGCAAATTACTGTAAAACGGCCATATCTTTTGCATGTGAGTTATAGGAATTCAGACTCTTTTTATTTCATTCAACATAGACATTAATACAAATGAACGTTTATGCTAGTATTGGCACTTTTTTGATATTTAGAAATAACAGAATGTTATTGCAACCCCAAAAACAATTTGGTTACATCTTCAAAAATAACTCGAAAGAAAATCATCCTGTATTAAACGAACATCAATGTCATAGTAATTTTTCATTTTTGGGTGCACTGCTCCTTTTTTAATTTTACAGGTTTAACATGGAAATATGAAATATTTTTTAATGAACATAACTTTGTGCTTAGCCAAAAACGTAATAAACTGAAACAAAAGTAATTCATTCATAAAAGCAAACACTGTTAAACACCCAAAATGATTTCAAAGTCAGGGTAAATGTCAGAATGACTAGCCGAGGAAAGCCTGCTCCACAGTAAAATGTTAATTCTACAAGATAATACTGTGAAATCAGAGTAATGGACGTCACCATCTACTGTAAAGTTACACTATATGGCTGTAATGTTACAGTAATTTAATTTTTAACTACCTCACAGTAATTTGTTGTGATTTTACAAACAGTATTTTACTTTGAATGTAATGCAATAATCAGTCATTAATTTACTATGAATTTAAGGTCAAATTTTTTACAGTGTACTGTAAATATATACAGCGGGGAAAATAAGTATTGAACACATGTTTTTTCTTGGGAATAATATTTCTGAAGGAGCTGTGGAATTGAAGCAGATTTTGATAAAAACTCATATAATACAAATAAAACAATGGATTGACAGAAGGAGAAAGTACTGAACTACTGAAATGTATTTAATATTTTATGTAAAAGGCTTTTTTGGTGATGGTAGCCTAAAGACGACTGAATGAAGTGCATGCATTCCTTGTGTGTGTGTGTGTGTGTGTTTTTCGACTTCAACAGAGTGTAAAAATCTTGATGGTTCTGTGGGTCTTGTTTATCAAATCTCATCTTTAATTTGTTTTTTATATTGTATTCAGGTCAGGTTATTGGCAGGGCCATTTTACAGCTTTTCTTTCTTTGAAAGCATTTGAGAGTTTCCTTGGCTGTGTTTTGGTTCATTTTCTTGCTGAAATGTCCAGCCTGGTTTCATCATCATCCTCCTGATAATGTAGATGTTGGACTGAAGCAGCTAATATTCATTTACAATGAGAAAGGGCAGAGGGTTGCTGAAGAGCTACTAAGAGATTTCAACTGCTGTCTGAGCTTTTACTGCTTTTACTACACCTCCCTTTTTTCATGTGTTCAATACTTTTTCCCTGCATCATTTCATTTTACTACACATAACTTCATTTGTAAACGAATAAGATTTGCTTTCTTTGCATATATGGATTTCTTCGTTTGTTAACGACATCCGGGGAAAATTTCAAGTCAACGGCACCTTTAGAAATATGTTTTCTGAGAAAAATGGTGACATGTTCAATACTTATTTTCCCTGCTGTAAATAGGGCTGTGCAGTCTATCAAAAATTATTATTGCTTCATACTCATTGTTCAACTGCAAAGCTCAGTTTCACATGAAAATTAGTAAAAGCATGTACTGTAGCGTTACTTTTGTAGCATGGGACATGTTTCATTTATTGATGTGTATTTGATTGATTCATGTTTTTTAAAAGCGTAAAAGAGAACGCATGCTCTTGTGTGCATGTGCTCAGCCTCTGAGGCAAGCAAACACACACCGTGTAGTAATCTTAAAGTGAACTCCTATACGTTCAAATACATGCAAAATTGTGTCAATGTGGCGCTTAATGATTACTAGGGCCAGGCAGAATCTGTGGACGTTTTTTGCTATTTCTGCTGAGAATTTTGAAAAAAATCTGCGGATTTATGCAGAATGATTTTGAGAATATCATAACTAAAAACTTAATATATGACATAAAAATGATAGCTTTAACTTTTATTTAATGTTTACAATGTAAATCCAATTAGATCCACTTATTTGGTAAACAAAGCAAGTCTCATATAATATATCTACTAAAAGACAGGAAATATTACTTTACAAACTGTAAATAAATCATATGAACATTTTCATTTTAGTCAATAATATTACTGAAATTAATTTGATAAACGTAAATTTACACACATTTATACAAGAAAATAAATAGACTCAACAATGGGCTAAAAATTGGCGAGAATCTGCGGACTTCTGCCTGCGCAGATTTCACGTGGGCCTAGCGATTACTCCCATTAACCTTGTTATGATGAAATAACTGAACATAAAGAGTTATAAATGAAACGGCATGTAAAAATGAAAAACATAACTGTGCAGCTCTTAAAGCAGCAGTACACTATATCCCTGCTGTCGACTGTTTTTATCATTATAAATTACATAGGGGAAAACTACATATATATCAATAATTGTGATTACCATTATGACCAAAATAAACATCATGGTTATGATTTCTTCCATAATCAAGCAGCACTATAAACAAGAAGTAAAAAACCAACATAAATCAGCTGACTCTGGAGTGTCACATAATAAACTTGAAACATTGCCATAGAAACTTTAAAGCAATGCATTCTAAAAAAGCCACATTAAAAATGTCACGCAGAGGGTCCATGGGAGAATTTAAAACTTGAAAGGGGTTAAGAATGAAAACATTTGTCCCTTGAAAGTGTTTGCCTATTTACATTATTTTGCTGTTGTATAATCATTATAATCAGTGACAAAATGGTCTTAAAATGACAATAGCATCCCTTATTGATACATTTTTGTAAGAACTATAACTCACAGCAAAAATTATTTATCATGACAGCCTATGTATAAGCCTATCCACTTATAAATGTACTAAATAAGTGAAGTTTCGTAAGCTAATTTCGAGAGAGCACATGATGTCATTGAGCACGACTAGCTGCTCATCTGTAATCAGTAATAATCCAATCAGATTGATCAAAGTTTACAATAAATGGACTGATTTTTCCCAACTGCTCTATCATCGTTTTGGAAGAATCCCCCCTTCCACCCCATCTCCTCCTTTTTCTCCCTTTTTTAAGGGGAGCTCTCTTGACCTACCTGATTTCGGATCCCCTTATATAATTATCGCCATGCTCAGGGTTCTCTCCCAGGACATCATGCCAAACCTGCTATTAATGCCAAGCATATCTAAGTGGGAACTCTTGAAATAGTATAATTTTATATTATGACAGTAATTTACAATTAAAATGTGAAAACTATAAGCAATTTTGGGGCCTGAAAATGCTAAATTTTGTAAAAAGTTTTGAAGTGAATCTTTTTGAAAACAATATTATCATCATCTTCATATAAACTACTAAAATGTGTGGTCATTGTCATGCATATCTGACTAAATGGGGATCATTTGTGAGAAATAATGTAACATCTGTATGAGAAGCATTTCAAAAATGAGAAGACAAAAGCTACACAATCCAAGATACTACTTCATACTACACTAACACTTCATACAGACCTGCAAAAATGTAATTAAAATATTACAAATTTAATAGTTTTAATACACCTTCACTTGATTTCACTCTATCTTATTTTGCTGCTAGCTAAAAAAATGTCATTGTGTTTGTTGTAAAAGATCTTTTAAGAAGATTATTGTGCTACTAAATTATTGAAGGATCTTGCTTTATTTGATTTTGCGCCTACCCTAACTTTTTGTGTGTGTGTGTCAGAGTGGTCCTTGAAAAGTAACAGCAATCACACTTATTTACTGTGTAATTTTGCGACCTTTTCTGAAAAATTATGCTTTGCTTAGCCCAAGTGAGCCAAGAATCTGTCACATTGCGAATACCAGAATTTTACAAGGCCCAGATTCTGTCGTAAGCCACCCACATAAAACATGTGGGATTATTCTCAGGAGGGCATAGCATTATGGACAGATATACTGCATGTCACATCTTTGACTGACAGCAGCAATAGACTCTAGAGGGACGAAAGTACCGGGACTAACCATTGATATTCCACATGGGTCGATCTAAGCCAAGTGTGGTTCGGTCTCCTGGGTTCTCCATCAGGGGCAGGTTTAAAGGAGCTTCAAACCTTCATCGCCCGTCATGGATGATATTATTGAATATATTTTTGTTTTTCTTTGACCCTTGGCAAACATATTGACATCAGTTTCGGTGGGCTTGTTTACACTTCCAGGATATACTTTGGCATAGCTAAATAATAAGAGTTCAGTACATGAACATACTATGAGCCTTGAGTGTAAAATCCCAGTGAAAATCAAACCACTTTGAACAGAACACAGACTGTTACATTGCACACAGGATCATTAATATGCACACCCCAGGCTGTGTTTGATTGACCAGAACATTTCCTAGTGAGAGCACCACAGTGATCATGTTTTTCTTATTTTTAAATGATCTAAGCTTACATTAAACTTACTATGGTTGTGGGACTCTTATTTTGAAAATGGGAGAAGTAGGGAGACTAAAGCCCACCTTGTTGCATCTTTACATTGCTTTCTATAATTTGCTATGTGATATGGACAGATGGCGAATGGTAGAGCCGGTGTGTGTTCACTCACACACCTTTATGGCATACCTGCCAACATTTGTCTCAGAAAATCAGGGAGACTAGAGGGAGGGGGGTGTTTGGGGGTGTGGTCAACACTGTTGAGAACCGGGATAGGAAAGTAACTACTGTGGTGTTAGTAACTGTATTGTGCACTGGGTTGTGGGCGGCCACTGCCATCGGATACTGTACCAAAGTCGGCAACCTGGGGGGTGTTACAGACTGTACCAAAAAATGTGAAATTACGGGAGTTTTCTGAGAGAAATAACAAAGCAGGAGGGTTGCGGGAGATTGGTCTGAAATACAAGAGACTCCCAGGAAAAACGGGAGTGTTGGCAGGTATGCTTTAAGGGCTTTAAGGAGCCATTCTCCGCAAGCCACAGCATGTCAGAATGTGGCATATACAGATTCTAGCAGGAATAAGGTCTGTGTCTATGTATTTTTTGATAGTTTAACGTGTATATTGTGAAATTTGCTGAGTGTGTTTGTGATGAGACAACAAACACATGTCAGCAAATTAACCTAGGCATTCAGTGCATGTTTATGCATGTGTCATTTCACTCAGTTCTTTCTGCATTTTCTTTTGAGTGAAGGGATGCGAATACACTTTAAACATACACTCATCATCTGTTTATGCAGATATTAATTTATGTACAGTAAATGTAACCCACCGGTCCTACACCACCCACTCGCTGGGATCGAACCAGCGATTCTTTGCATGGGATTCGGTTGCACTTACAATGAGGCTAAAGACCATGGCACTAGTTGGCCTCCATTACATATATATGTTTTCATACACAGTAGTTAACATTCGAAGTGAATCAAAAAAAAAATTCAAAATTGTCCTAGCTCAATGTTGTGTTTTAGTTTGATGAAAGCTGGTGATTTGATGAAAGTACAGTGGACAATAATAATTTAACCTGATATACAGTTGAAGTAAGAATTATTAACCCCCCTTTGAATATTTTTTAAAAATATTTTCCAAATGATGTTTAACAGAACAAGGACATTTTCACAGTATGTCTGATTATATTTTTTCTTCTGGAGAAAGTCTTATTTGTTTTATTTTGGATAGAATAAAAGCCGTTTGGTAATTTTTAAAAATCTATTTTAGGGTCAAAATTATTAGCCCCTTTAAGCTATATTTTTTCGATAGTCTACAGAACAAACCATCATTATACAATAACTTCCCTAATTAACCTAACCTGTCTAGTGAACCTAATTAACCTACAGTAGTTAAACCTTTAAATGTCACTTTAAGCTGTATAGAAGTGTCTTGAAAAATATTTAGTAAAATATTATATACTGTCATCATGGCGAAGATAAAATAAATCAGTTTTTAGAGATGAGTTATTAAAACTATTATATTTAGAAATGTGTTGAAAAAAATCTTCTCTCCGTTAAACAGAAATTGGGGGAAAAAATAAACGGGGGCTAATAATTCAGGGGGGCTAATAATTTTGACTTCAACTGTACATTAAAAAAAAACTGTGAAAATCACATATTTGTGCCCAACTTCCTTCTGTCTGTCTTCCTTCTGTCATGTCATTTCCTGTTACCAGCAGGTGGCGCTACAACTGTAACTGGATATTGGCATGTAAACATGTTCAGGACAGGACTTTTATCAAACGTGTGGATTTTGAGGCAGATCAGACAATGCATGCCTGAGTTATAACAACTTCCTGTTTTGTGGCGAAACATCAAAGTTTGTTTGTGATCTAAAAAACTGTAGATCTTTGCAGTTTAACATCACCAAGGCATTTAAATAACAATACACAATTTTGGTGTTGATCTGATAAAATCCCTAGAGGCAGTTCGATAAAATACAACACCTGGAAATGGCAAAAACTGCACTTTTTCTGCAGAGGAAGTTAAACATATCTGACTTCCTGTTGGGTTTGAGATTTTACTCCAAGAGACTTTTTTGTAGGTATTGGCATGTTTGATGTGTGTGCCAATTTTTGTACATGTGCATAAATCGTAGCTCAGGGGCCATTCTGTCAAATGTGCATAGGTGGCGCTGTCAAGCTATTTCACCACATCTATTTCTGTAACCTATAACGAAATAAATATTTACTACTTCTGGCGCATGTGCAAAGTTTTGTGAGTTTTTGACCATTTTTAAACCCTCAAAAATACGATTTATTCTAGAAAAGAAGAAGTAGTAACGAAGCAATTCCAATAGGGCCTATGCACCCCAGGTGCTCTCTCCCTAAATATAACTCTGTTGGTACATTTGGTCGAGTATACAGTAATTATAATTTAGCCTACATTTTATCCACAACACAACTAGCTTACTCTGGTGGCTTAAAGATTGCTCACTCAATCCCAGCTAAAATAAACTACTCCACCATTTAAAAAGACATCAACCCTATTTGCTAAAAATGAATATATGATTTGGTAGAAATGAAATACGATCTTTTTTTTACTTGTGTTTATTTCAGATTAGCTCATTAATATTTCAGATTGTTTTAAAAACATGTTCGAACACTAGCTTTGCATTCTAGAAGTAATTTCTCTGGTTATAAATGAGCATACAAAACCCTTTATGGAGAATTTTTTAACTTACTCAAAGCCATTTACTGTACCGACTAATATGTAGACATCAGATAAGAATTTAACTTGTTGAACCAGTGCATTTAAAGACATAGATCACCAAAAAAAAGAACATTTTTCATCATTTACTCATCCTCAAGTGGTTTTAAATTGAATGTATTCTTCATGTTGAACACAAGCAAGTTATTCTGAAGAATGTTAGGTGGGGGGCAGCAAGATATATAATAGGAACAAAAATACTATGTAAGTCAATGGCTAGCTTCATTCTTTCATTATCTTTCTTTGTGTTCAACAGAACATAGATACTCTGGTTTGAAACAAGTGGAGGATAAATAAGACATATTTTCATTTTTGGTTGAACTATCCCTTTAAGATGTGTCTCCCTCCTCCATTTGTCATCCTGTAGACCAAAAGGCATCTTAACACCAGCTGTAAATAGGGCTTATATGGCTCCATTTTAAAAGCCAAGCTGAAAATACGCTCTTAGATAGTATCATTATGCAAATGTAACAATGCACTGTTCAAAGATGCATCGTCTCTTCCCACTATACTACAGTTTTGAATGCAATAGCTGTGGTACAGAAAGCACAAATTCTCCCAACTACATATGAGAGACAGATAAAAGGCAACAATAGTTGGATGAACATTGTACTGTCTTCATTACAGGGCCAGTGTTGTGCAGCGAAGAATCATTTTCTTCCAAGACGAGGGCTCGCTTACCAAAAGATTGTGCGAGAAAGGTAATTTTAAAGCTTCTCATGCACATCCCTGTGATCGAGTTTTTTACATCTATAAAATCTGTTGTTTTCCCTCCTGGCATCTGCTTTTGATGTTTCTACATAAAATATGCATTGATGATTGTGTCTATGCATGTTTGGTGGTTATATAAGTGCATGTGTGTATGGATAGAGGTGACAAAAATCACATGGTTGAAGAAAAGGTGAAAGCAAGATTGAATTGCCACCACCAAAAGAATGAAAAATGGAAAGCTAAAATGAGCACTGTACTAATGAAGCGAAATGACTATTACCTGAATGTCTGTTTGCTTTATAGATCCCGTTGCGATTACTGAAAAACCTGCTCAGGAGTGCTGTGCTTGTGGAACAGCCAAGTATAGAGTGACTTTCTATGGAAACTGGTCGGAGAAGCTGCATCCCAAAGATTACCCAAGTAAGAGCAACGTCTTTGTGATATGTTAGCTTGTATTTGATGATATATGAATATTTTAGGATTTAAAATATTAGTTGTTTTTTGTTAGAGTTGTGAGGTGTAAAACATTTGTTTGGCAATTATTTTTGTTGTATTTTAGCTATAAATCAATCTTTGTTGTTGTTAACTAAAATGAAACATTAATAAATAAATTGTTTATTATTCATATGAAGAGGAAATCGAAAACATTTCTGCCTAATTTAAAAAAATTTTAATTTCAGTTTGTTTTCAAGGCATTCATTTTAATTGTTATTTTAGTTAAAGGAATTAGATTTTTTTAAATAAACTGAAATAATTACAAATTAAAGCAAGGTATAAATATAAATATAAATAATGAACATCAATACTAATATTTCAGCAAGTGTATTAAAACTGAATATGAAAAAAAATATGTCAAAAAAAGTTATTTTCAAAATAAAAAGGACAAAGCAAGTAATAAATCGACTAAAAATAGAAAAAAATGTTTCAGTTGGTTGTAAGTTGAAGGGGCTAAAATAAAATTAATATGAAACATATCGAGACGAGGTGGATCTATTGCAAAAACATGACAAAAACAGACAAGGAAAACTGATTTAAAAATAAATAACGAAACCAATGTAACCCACCGGTCCTACTGCACCCATCTCATTTTGAGCTAGGATGGAACTGGCAGATCTTTGTATGGAAATCGTTTGCTCTAATTAGGAGGCTAAAGACCATGGCCTCTAGCGTCTGTCGCTAGAACACCTTTTGAGGTCAGAGGAGTGAGGTTTACCTGCATAGCTTGCCTCTGTTACACTCACCCACCTAAACCTCACTCCCACCCTGGACGAGCCCTCACGTTTAACCCACCAGTCCTATTGCACCCATTCTGAGCTGGGATCGACCTGGCGATTCTTTGTAATGTAGTCGGTTGCTCTAACAAGGAGGCTTAAAACTGTGGCCTCTAACGTCTGTCGCCAGAGCACCTTTTAGAGGTCAGAGGAGTGAGGTTTACCTGCATAGCACTTAGCTAGCTGGCCTCTGTTATACTAACAATTAAAAAAAAAGATAATTATATTGTTATTATGTTGTAAATGTTATTAATATTATCGAATCATATTTTGTTCAAACATTAATTATTTTTTAACATTTGAAATTTGCTATACTATTGAAATATGGCAGATCTGTAGCAAAGTTTGCATGTTTTGATGCGGTTTGGGAAATAAAACCTCTACAGATATGTGTATTTGACGATCTTTATACACACTTGATGTATAGACTAACAAAAATACTGTTTAAGAGCTGTGAAAACACATTCTTGATATATTTTGCTCTCATACTGTAAGGTTTAAACAAAATGCACTGCAGAAAGAGTGGGAACATGGACAGAGGTGGGCAGCAA
This sequence comes from Danio aesculapii, assembly GCF_903798145.1. Taxonomy (NCBI): domain Eukaryota; kingdom Metazoa; phylum Chordata; class Actinopteri; order Cypriniformes; family Danionidae; genus Danio; species Danio aesculapii. The sequence continues at coordinate 21,768,064 of NC_079459.1, read as the reverse complement.
TATTTCTTTTCAACAGCTTTAGCTCTCAGGGCTGGTTTGCTAATATAGCAGTCAGCAGGAGAGCTGCTTCGTTACCTATGTGTGTGGCGGCAATGATCCAATCTGTTATTTACTGTCTGGCAAGCAGGCAAGACGACTGCCGGGGCCACGATACTTTGTGGGATAAGAGAAGCCGTGCGGATGTTGTCACACAGCTGCTAGTTAATAGGTCTCTGGAAACAGACATTGATGAATTACGGTAGAGAGACAAGAGTAGAAGGGCAACACACACACACAAGAAAAAAACAATTACTTCAGAAGTGCAGTTAACTGATAGTTTATAGGGCTAAGCAATGAATTGCATTTGCAATAATATGCTGTAAAAAAAAGCCAACTCAAGTACCGCACTTGACTCGATTTAAGTTGAGTCAACTCAAAATGCTCTGCAGCAAGTTGGCTAACAATTAGGCCTGTCAGGATATCTATTTTTGTTGTATGATATATTGCACCAAAATATATTACGATAATGGATATTATTGTCATTTTAAGACTATTTTATGCCAATCATTAAATAATTCCAGAATGACAATATAATAGCATCATAATGCGAGTACACTCTTCAAAGAACACTTAATGTTTTTTTTTTTTTATTAATTCATGTTAACAATTCAATAATTAGGCATTGGAATCAGAATCAGAATGTATATCCAGTAATATTCAGTTCACGTATATTCAATTCACTATTATGTGCCAAGTGAAAAACAAATAATGAAATTACTAACTCTGTCTAACCTTCAGTAGAGCTCACAGTTAGGTCTTCTGTCATGTTTTCTGGCTGACTTGAGATCACTTTGCTTCTCTCCCCTCCTATCCTGATCCATTCGCACAGTTTGATCTTCAAGATCTCTTTTGATCAGGCTCATTATCGGATTTACTCGTGGTTTTAAAACATGAAAATATGCTTGATTGCCTTTGGCATTTTGAAAAATGCAAATATTATTTAGGTTGGCCACTATGATGTTATTTATTTTCGCTGCTCACTGCACGCAAAACAACAATCACCTACCAATGAGATGAATTCTCCTGTCACAATAATCACAAAACACCTGTCACAATAATCACAAAATGCCCCCCCACCCCCCATGAAAAAAATACATGAATTAGATGCATTTTCATCAAGATGTTGAGCAGCTGATGGTGATATTAGTAACCTAGCAATCAAATGTAAACAAAACAAGGCAGGTATATTAGAAGGAAGTACAGCAATGAGTAAAAATTGGGTATAATGTCCGGTGCTTCAAAATTAATTCTGCAAATGTGTTTCCATCTACCATTATTTGCATAAACTCTTTCATTCATTCATTTTCCTTCAGCTTAGTCCCTTTATTTATCAGGAGTTGCCACAGCGGAATGAACCACCAACTTATCCATCAAATGTTTAACACGGTAGATGCCCTTACAAATGCCAATTTAGTTAATCCAATTCACCTATAGCGCATGTCCTTGGGCTGGGGGGAAACCGGAGGACCTGGAGGAAATCCACGCCAACACGGGAAGAACATGCAAACTCCACACAGAAATGCCAACTGGCCCAGCCAGGACTCAAATCAGCGACCTTCTTGCAGTGAGGCAGGCGATCGTGCTAACCACTGAGCCACCGTGCCACCCCTTTCAATAAAATTGTTTCCTAAAATTCTTCAGCTTTTGTCTACAGTGGTGTTTCCATCCTAATATGAAGCGAATCTTGTCTATGTACAAAAAAAAAAAAAAGTGAAAAGATTAAAATTTAATTTGGTGCATTTGAATCAAATTGTTGAGCAGCTAACGGTGGTAATGGTAACCTAGCAATCAAAAGTAAATAAGCAAGGCAAGCATTTCAGAAGGCAGGACTTCAATTAGTAACAATTAGTCATAATTTTCGGTGCTTCAAAATTAACTCTGCAAATGTGTTTCCATCTACCGTTATTTGCATAAACTCTTTAAAATGTTTAATTTCTGTCTCTCGTTTCTAAAGTGATAACATAGCATGTTAAATTTAGCATATTATAACTGTTTTTTCTGTCCCAAAGGACGTGCTAATCATTGGTCGGCTCTCATTGGAGCGTCTCACACGAGAAGTTACGTGTTATGGGAATATGGAGGATTTGCCAGTGAAGGAGTCAAGCAGGTGGCCGAGTATGGTTCACCCGTCAAAATGGAGGAGGAGATCCGACAAAAGGTAGGCCTTCCGGCTAAGAGATATCAGGATCAGACAGATTAACTTCAGCTTAAAAGCTAACGTTGAAGTAATTGCTGGACTTTCAGCATGAGATTGGCCCTTTTCTTGGGATTAACAGGTATTTACCCACCAGTTATTGACTTTTAAATGTTCTTTGTCAGCTGGGGTGGGTTTTTGATGTGCCTCTGATGTTGTTTGTTTATACTACTAGTACTATAAATGAATCTTAAATATATGAGATTGTGTTTTTGAACAAATCTTCATTGTTATCTTACACTTCTACTGATTTTAAAGTGTCCTTTTTGTTTTTACTGGAGAGCTCTTGCAAAATCGATCGGAAAAATATATTAATCAGTTTTTTGTGTTTTGTGGAGAAAAAAATCTGTCAGTGAGATTTTTGTTCAGGTGACTCAGCTTCTCATTATAGACAAAAAAGATGCTTCCTTCATCCTAAAAAGGTCATATTGACCATTGCTTGAGAAAATGACATGCATTTTCACAGAAATTTGGATTTCAACTGGAAGTGCTTGACTTATTCTTGTCGACAAAATAGAGGAAAAACAAATCAATCTCCTTACGCAATCTCCAATCTTTTGTGGAGAAAGAGCTCATTGACCTTTTCCCTCAAATGACTCAGTGATTCAATGACTGATTCAGTGACTCAAAATAAACAAAAAGACATTTGTCTCGAGTGGTCACATTGACCATTTCTTGGCAAAATTATCCTGGAATATTTTTTTTTTAGTTTTACCCTTGCTTGTGAATTGGATGAGTGAGTCTAGTTCACAAAATGGATGAAAAACGAATCCATCTGCTTTAAAGTCTTTTGTGGAGAAAGAGCTGATTAGGCTTAAAAGCTATTTCTTCGTAGCAGGTTTGGAAGCTTTCAGAATTTAGTGAGATTTATTAACTCCGGGATTCCATGATAGATTCTGTAACTCATTATAGATACTCTAAAAAGCCTTTTGTTCAAGTCTAAAAGTGTGGTTACATTGACCATTGTTTATTAAATTTCACAGAATTTTGCATTTTTACTTATTTCATTTGTTTTTGAAGTGCGTGAGTGACTGTACACTACCTGACAAAAGTCTTGATCCCGGGTGTAAGAGCAACAAATAATAACTTTGCTTCTAGTTGATCATTTGGAAAAGTGGCAGAAGGTAGATTTTTCCAGTGAATCATCTGGGGATATCATCACAAATACTGCAGACGACCTATTGGAACCTGCAAGGACCCAAGATTCTCACAGAAATCAGTCAAGTTTTGTGAAGGAAAACTCATGGTTTGGAGTTATATTCAGTATGGGGGTGTGCTAGAGATCTGTAGAGTGGATGGCAACATCAACAGCCTGAGGTATCAAGACATTTTTGCCGCCCATTTCATTACAAACCACAGGAGAGGGCAAATTCTTCAGCAGGATAGCGTTCTCATACTTCAGCCTCCACATCAAAGGTGCTCCAGAATTGACCAGCCCAATCACCAGACATGAACATTATTGAGCATGTCTGGGCTAAGATGAAGGAGGAGGCATTGAAGATGAATTCAAAGAATCTTGATGAACTCTAGGAGTCCTGCAAGAATGCTTTCTTTGCCATTCCAGATGACCCTGTTAATAAATTATTTGATTAATAAGTTATCATTACAGAGATGTATTGATGCCATTGTCCAAGCTCATGGAAGTCATACACAATATTAATTCTTTTTCCACTGCACCATGACTTTATATTCTATACTGTACATTATTTCAGCTAAGCAAAGTCAGATATTACTGTCCTAATTAAATAATTAAAAATCAAGGTATGATCATGTTTTATTTTGGTGAAATAAGTGTAATCTAGAGGCCTTTGCTTTTCAAATAAGCCACTTTTGATACCAAATGATCAACTAGAAGTTATTATTTGTTGTTCCTAAAACTTTGATAGGCGACAAGACTTTTGTCAGGTAGTGTGGATGACAAAATGTAGGCAAAATGTATCATTTTGCTATATTGTCTTTTATGGACAAAGAGCTTTATTGAGCTTTTTGGTCAAATGACTCAGTGATTCATTGTCTACAACAAGATATTTGTCTGGGGTTGTCACATTGACCCTTGCTTGGCAAATTACATACAATTTCACGGGATTTCTTCTTTTTTTACTGATGTCTAGTGCTCTCACTTTAAGTGTGTAAGTGAGTCCAGTCGACAAATGGATGAAAATGAATCAATCAGCTTTATTGTCTTTTGTGAAGTAAAAGCTTATTGAGCTTTGGTGTCAAATGATTCAGCGATTCAGTGATCGATTCTTAATAGATACAGTATAAAAGACATTTGGTCTCATTCTATAGTTACGATCAAATTGACCATTACATTACAAAAATTGGCCGAAATGTATTGAATTTGGCTTTTCATCTCATGTTTCTCATTTGGGGAGGGCATAGCTGACCATATAGTCAAGAAAATGGTCTGCTTTATTGATTTTGTGAAGAAAAAGCTTGTTGTAATTTGAAGATATAATGTAAAGTTCATAATAGAAGGCATAATAAGACTCATTTTGGCCATTAGCAGCTCAGAGTTGTGATTCCGTGACATTTTTCTTCAGCCTAAAAGGGCAGTTGCATTGATTGTTGCTTGGCAAAACCTTAACATAACTTCTTTAAATTTCTCTTTCATCTCTGGCTTGTGAAGTGAACAACTGAGTCAACAAAATGGATGAATCAATTTGATGTATTGTCTCTTGTGGAGAGAAAGCTTACTGTCATTAGCATTTTCAGTATTTTAGTATATTTATTCGAAGCGAATTAAGAATTGTTTTGGTAATTAATGATTCAGCGATTCATAAAGTGATTCAATGATTCAACATTTGTATCAGCCTACAGTAAATGTAAACTCACATTGACCACTGTATGGTAAAATGATATGGTATGGTATGGTATTTTTAGCAAAACCCAGTCATTCCAATAGGAATCTGCCATGTGAATTTGCCACACTGGCAAATAACAACAACAATAAAAGTGGCATTTTGATGATTAGCGCTTCGTTATTGACAATGGACCCATTTCTCCAGACAAATATTTCACTAATATGAACATACACAATACAATCTACAGAAAGAACAAATCTTATGGAAGTCACTGGGATGATTCAGAAATCCCCAGCACTAGAAGCAATCCCCTTGCTGGACTTTTTCATCTATAATAATTGATCTAAAGTTTTGTCAGTGCCCACAAAATCAAATTCCATTAGCTGACATATTGCTTTCGCTCTATCAAAAGTTGCTTGGCACTCATTTTTGTTTCTGAAGTTCCCCACACACTCACAGCGACGGAAATAACATGTCAAAGGTTGATCTGTTAACAGAAGGTTCTTTCTAGCATCTTAATTAAACACATTAGTCAGTATCTGCTGATCTTCACATTGCTGTAATTTAATGTTAATTTCCACCTCTCGAAAGACACGTTAACAATCGTATTCAGTCTGAGAGGGAAGGTCATTTAGCAGCTTTGTAGTAAGGCGCGTGCCGTATAACTCAGCAGTAACACGACGACCTGTCTCCATGAGGATTTTAAAGGGCACCTGGGAAAGGTTCATAACCTACATGTTCCCATTTGTCTTTTACACAATGCACTGTGGGTGGAATTGCAGTGCGCATCTTGACACATTTCAGATTGATGATCACAGAGCCTTTTCTTCTTCACCCACATGCAAATAGGGTAGATATTGCATTTTGGCCCAAATTAATTTCCTATTGGTCTATAAATTCCAGTAGATAAGAAGATTCTGGAATACTCTCAGACCAATAGTTGAGTATCATTGATTCAATATGTTAAATTGTTCTCTGAAATCTATATAGTAGCTATATGGCTTGAGTAAATTCTAAATTTCATCAGAAATGGTTTTATACATTCATTTAAAACCAGAGGACTTACCCCCAGAAAGAAAAGTGAGTTTTTTACCATATTTGGAATATATGAATATAATAAAGCTCTGTTCTGTCCCTCTGCAGATTATGTCAGTGCCTGAAGCTCTGAATTGCACATAATCATGAAAATAATCATACTTCATTTGTCAAAATTAGCAATTGAGTAGATGCCTTGTTAACAATCTTTTAACTGAAGTGGTATAAAGCAAGTTTACATGTGTCTGTTGCCTTATTACAAAGATACACTGCAAATTTCATAATATATATACTAAACTAACAAAATATACATGTAAACAATCCTTATGCTTCTTCGGTGTGGCGCTGTATACGTTTTTAATCCGTATATCCTGCATTTTGCTTTTTGGTGCTGGTCCTGTTTTTAAAATAATTGTCCCACATACATTGTATTTTTAATACAAGCTTAAATAAGCTTACAAATAAGGGGGAAACATTATTATTGTAATCACACTAGGAAATGTTGTGGCCAGTCAAACAAAGCCTAGGGCGTGCATATTAATGGTAATTCTGTGCTTATGATTTTCATTGTATGGCATCTAGAAATTTTGGCATTGATACTGATATTGCATTACTGTAAAAAATGTAACTTTTTATTTTGTTTAATAATTCAGTTTGACTTTTTGCACAGACTTATCTTCTTAGTCACTGCACAAGGGAACAAAATACAATATTTCAACACAGCTTAAATCATTTTCAATAGCTTTGTCCATTTGCAAGGCTCACTTAAAATTGATGACATGCCATGTACTTTTTAGTAAATGCACATTTGTGAAGCGGAAGAGGTATTTTAAGACATTTGTTAGGTTTTTGTCCTTAAACTGCTTCTGTGTGTAGGACTAGTTGCTTAGAAATCTCATCCAAAACCTATTGTTTTGTTGATTTGATTTTTCACTATTGTTAGGCTTTGAAGCGTAGCGTAGTGATATGGAACTGTAACGCAGTTAAGATCTACTATTGAGTCACAGTTCTAGAGTTCTAAAGATTGTGTTCACGGGCTCAACAAAAATGACTGTGATTGGCCGTGAAGGTCATCAGTTCACCAAATTCACCGCTGTTTATTGAGTGTAACCACAAATACAGTGACACTGGAGTGTTTCAAAGTCACGTCGATCAGCTGGTTTGTCTATAAGCTGACATACAAGCGATCCACTGATGAATCACGGTTTTAAAACACTCCAGTCAACTTTTTTTGTCCTAATAAAAATACAGTATAAATAAATATATACATAGACCTATCATATCATTTCATTGGGTTAATTTTACATCTGCAAATAGCAGAGATTTTAGAAAATCACAATTTTGCCTACAGTGTTTCTGTGAGAAAGAAAATAATTGCATCAACAAATATGGGAGACTGGGGAGAGTGTTGTGACATGGGGTTAGTTAATTTTTAGCACCCAAAACTAAAAATTGTCATCATTTACTCAACCTTCACTTGTTCAAAACATGTTTGACTTTCCTCTGTTGAACACAAAACAAAATATTTTAAAACAAGCTGGAAACCTGTAACCATTGACCTCCATTTATTATTATATATTATTTGTTTTTCCTACGAAGTCAATGGTTACAGGTTTTCAGCTTTCTTCAAAATATCTTCTTTTGTGTTCAACAGAGGAAAGAAACTTGAGTACAGTGGAGTAATTTTTCATTTTGGGCTAACTATCCCTTTAATTAAAAAAATCGTCAGTTAGTTCACTTGTTGTTTAATAAAGTTTTTGCGTAAACTGGATAGTTTAGTTCGCCAAATTAAAATAACTCTGTATTCTGGCTTAATCTCTGAATGTGAAGAACATGTTCAAGTGTGTTTCACAGCTGATCCACAGCTATCATATGGTAAATGTCATGCATGATGCAGCTATTTAAAAAAAGCTGATTTTTTTGGATGAGGTTTTTGTCATAGAGGTCACGTTAACCGAAGTTTTTCGGTAAATAATGTCAGTCATTTTGACAGATATGCCATCACAATTGTTTTGTAACCTTTTTATAGTGATAAAAAGCGCAATAATCTTAAACAGAAAGTATCCATGTTGCAGGGTAATTGACAGCACAGAACCCGTCTTTGCCTCCATTATCGATTTCGCCATGAAGTGAACGTTTACCATTGCCATAACAGCTAAAAATGGTAATTTAAAACAACGAAATTATGACAGCTATGAGCGGAATCGCGGAAAATAAACCTTTGTAGCTCCGATCAATGAATGATATGTTTAATTTATGATATGATATACCATATGACTATCAATTTTGATTCGTTCTAAAACATTCTTTAAAAGAGAACCACGGCAAGCAACATTGTAACAATTTTAATCCCTGTTTTGGAACAAGCCAGTGGATCTACAGAGATGAAAGCACTCGTCATACAAGAAAAACAGCTGAAGTAACAGGTATCACTGGCGTTCAACATGAATTAAAGTACATCTTTATGTCCGAGCTTTGATATTAATCAGCAATGACTTAGAGGAGAGGGGCACAACAGGGGCCAAAGTGATTTAAAAGGGGGCCGGTGCCCCTGTGCCCCCCCATCCCCCCTCTAGATCGGCCCCTGGTTTGATTGACTGATTAGATATTTGGACTAACAAGCAATTAAAAGGGTGTACTTAATAAAGTGGCCGCATATTTAAGTTACGTACGTTATGATTTATAGCATAATATTTATATTATACTATCATAAAAGAGAAAGATATGTCACTTTTCAGTGCTAGAACATAAGAACAAGTCTGTTTTCATACCTCACATCCAGTATTTCTGAAAGCTCTTTGATTTTTGTTGATTGTCTTGGGGCATGGTTGACAAATTTACCCACAATTATTTATTGATTTGTGTTACAGGCACTTTGGTGCTGTCAACATTCGTTTAGTTTGGCATCGCAAACAAGTACGCTGAAAGTCCTGTCAACATCATTCTCTCAACAACCCAGAAAATTCACAAGTAGTTAAAAGGAATTAAAAATCAATATTAAAAATACAAAGACACAGATTGCAGGAACACCAGGACACGGTATAAAAAGCCACCTTCCAACAGATCTACTTTTTTTTTCAATTCCTTTCTTTGAAGCTGTCAAGTGTCTATCATATTCCCAAATTGATTTTGTTTTCTTCTATCTTGTCCATTTATTTTACAGCTCTTTTGTGCTTTCAGGGCTTTTTCCACATGCTTGATCTCCGTTTTGATACTGTTGGTTGCTTTTACCTGACAGGATCATTTATCTTTTGAGGTGCTGTGGATGCTTTGTAACCCTAAAAAGGGGGGATCTGTCTATAGGGGCGCTTTTGAACCAATATGCTTTGTAGAGCTGTAGTTTTTTTTTTTTTTTTTAGCTTTTTGAAAATTAACCTTTGTCAATCATTCAATAATCTCAAAATGCTTTTTGCTTTGAAATATTTTGATTCTGACATCAGAGATTTGAAAAGTTGAAAGTGAAAAATTAAAATATCATGTAAATATGCAATAGTACTAATAACATGTTAATAATTATAATAATAATATTCACTACCATTCCGGAGTTGTTGTTCTTTTCAAATGATTGCAAGTAATAGCATCACTCACTCTCTTATATTGATCCAACTTTTTCTTTTTGTGAGAAATGCAGATGTTTATGGTAATGTTTATGCTGCGGTTTTTCACACAATGAAAGTTAAAGGTGCAGTATGTAAGTTTGACACCCAGTGGTTGAACTAGGTATTGCATTCCTGGATCAACAAAACAAATGCAAGCGCAGGTTGCCAGATTGAGGACTAAAAGGAGCAAGTCTGACTATCAAGCCTAAAGGCTGATTCTGATCGAGTTCTATATAAAAGCAATGGCACGCAATAGAAGGTATATTTTCCATATTAAAAGGAGTTTTTGTTCTAACCAACTCCTCGAATTGATATATTAGAAATGGCTTCTGTTTCTTGCAGCTGAACAAAAGAAAACTGACAATGATCACCTTAGGTACACCTCATCCAGTGTTAAATCCTTACAATGTAGGTTTAAATGGCATTTTACATGACAATTACTGCCATACTACTGAAAACAGCAGCGGATGGTTGACCTCAGATCTTGAAAATAAAATAAACCGTTTGAAATTGAACTTTAGAACTGTGACTCAAAGCCAACACATATCAGTGATTCAGCATCTACATTTAATAATGTTAAATGTAGGTTCAATGTAAAAAGAGGTTTAATATGAATTAATCAGATTATAAATCTTACCATTTCATGAGTGAGTGCATATTCTGTGCTTCTGAATAGCTGTATTTAAATTTCTGTCATGTTTCGTCTGGTGCAAACAGCCAAATTGCTTATCACTGCAAATCTCATCATGTAGCGTGTTGTTAGGACACGGGGTTACAATGTAACCTGCTCACCTAATGTTTACGCTCGTAATATTTATATTATTTGCTAATTAATAACAGGGTTCATACGGTCATGGAAAACCTGGAAAAGAATTTCAATATGGCATTTTACAGTCCTGGGAAAAGTTTTGAAAAAAAACAGAAAAACCCACAAAGTTTTGGAAAAGTCATGGAAAACGGATAATTGTATTCCTGAATATAGGTTTTTACTTCTTTTCTGTCCTTGGCCAATCACATACTCCCACGTTATTAGGGTGGTGTATGCATAATCTAAATCAATTTTACATAGATATCAATATAAATTGAAACTAAATAGATTGTTGTGTGTTTTATGATATGCTATAATAAATTTGAACCTGCATTGTTTTTCTTTTACCACGCATATGGAGACATTGCATGAAACATTAGGTCATGAAAATTTACTTGAAAGTCTTGAAAAAATCATGGAAAAGTCATGGAATTTTAGTAGTTAAAATGTGTATGAACCTTCTAATAACCTCATGTGGAACTCTGAATCTGCGTCTCATTTCGGAGTCTGCTACTGTGCACTGGACGTCGCATTTTGGTCACGCATGCATGCTTTGAGAGCCATCATGACTGAATGAATGAAATACAGGTTTTTCTAACAAGGCAACCCTGGGTGCTGAAGTTTTATTGGCTAAATTGGCATTGGGCAGGTTAAAATAACCTAAGACAGTCATTCTGGCATGTAACAGACATTTTCAAAGCAGAATAATTGACTTCAGCATTGTTTTTCAGATAAACAAGAATGTTCACTTAGCACGTTTCTTAAATATCTGCAAACATATTATGGTATTTTTATGCTTTAGAAGAGTCAAAAACTATACAGCACCTTTAATGGTAGTTTACTTTAATGGTAGACTCAAAGCTAAAAACTGAATATGCCTATATTAGAATTAAAGTATTATTATTATTATTAATAAATTAAGAGACCACTTAAAAATGGGATTTACTGAATTTAAGAGACCTGGCTTTGAGGTAAACGTTAGCACTTGTTTTATTCTATAATAAAATGATAATATGTCCTAATTTTAAAGAAAAATATGAGCATTTATTTGTTGTGATTGAAAATCATGGTATTTCAACCAAATATTGATTTCTAAACTTTAAAAAGAGAAAAAAGACACAAATGACCCCAGTTTTATTTGAAATTTGGAGGACATCTATGAGTAGTTTACACAATAAAGCAAAACATACGTTTTACTAAAACACATAAATATAAATCACAAATCTCAATAAGCTGAGAATTTTAAGGCATTTACCTTTTTTACCATAGTTGCAGGGGCGTAGCGGACATTTTAATAGTGGGGGGGACAGCTGTATGAGATCATATGTTCATATAATTATTAATCACCTGTTTCTAAATGGTCTGTCTCTAAAAGTGAGGGGGACGGAACGCTACGGTTACTAAAGTAACCCTTCGTTCCCCGAGGGGGGGAACGGAAATGCTATGTGGAAACTTCCACTATGGGGATTTCGTCAGAATCCAATCATCTGAAAGAGTATAAAAACGGGCCAATGAAATGCCAATGAGTTGGCAGCGTCAGCGTGCACAGCTGGCGTCAATGACAATCAGTCATGCTATAAAGACGCAGCCAGTGCCATGCTCGACATCCTTTTCTAGCTGAAGAGACTTTCACGCTCAACAGCTAAGGGACAATCGTTGTGGCGAAGGAACATAGCATTTCCGTTCCCCCCCTCGGGGAACGAAGGGTTACTTTAGTAACCGTAGCGTTCCCCTTCGGATGGGGAACTCCAATGCTATGTGGAAACTTCCACTATGGGGAAATCTATGGAAAACGCCACAACGAAAGAACCTTACTGCGTCCCTGGCGAAGGGTGTGCCACGCAGTAGAGCGAGCGCACCTACAACGCCCCGAGACACAGTCTTCCAACATGTCCCCTGGCCCTCACTTACCTGTTCAGAAACGGTTATATTTTTCGGGGAGTCGCAATAACCCAGTAAAAAGGTTTTGATACGACAGTACGTTGGGAAAGCGTTCAGTCCCGATAGGGAGGACGCTGCGGAGCTCACCTGCTACCCAGAGGGGAGACCTGGTGACAGTCTATGGACCAGCCCAGAGATGGGGGGGTCCTAGCATAAGGATGGTTAGCGGGGAGGGAAGACACGAGCCTGCCCTAGAAGGGGGGACTATACCGTGGCTGAGTGAACGTATGGGATCGCCAGCGGGGATCACACATAGCAGGCACCTATACCCAGAACGCGGGCTGACCAGCGGGCATGCCGACAACGTAACGGGCCAACACCTGACTCCTCCGCTGAGTCAGGTGCTGGGGGCCTCGGAGGAACTCTGCAGGGTTCGCCAAAGAAATGGGGAACTAAACTGACAAAGCTGAAAAAGCGCACGTATCTCCGGGTTAGGGAGAGTGGCGCAGCAAGCGTGTTTCGACACCTCAACCGAATCGTTTCCTCAATCACCAAGGGTTGCCTAATACCCTTGAGGAAACCGGCTCCACTCGCAGATTGTAACCTTGCAAATGTATTGGGTGTCACCCAACCCGTAGCTCTACAAATGTCTGTCAGAGAGGCGCCGCGTGCTAACGCCCAGGAGGATGCGATGCTCCATAGTGGAGTGCGCTCTCACCCCCGGGGGACACGGCTCACCCTGGCCCAAAGGCGAGGGAGATGGCATCCACTATCCAGTGGGCCAACCTCTGTTTAGATACGGCACTTCCCATCTGCCGACCACTGTAATGGACAAAGAGCTGGTCAGAGGATCTAAGGCTCTGAGTGTGGTCCCCATATATTCGCAAAGCGCGAACAGGACACAACAATGAAAGGGCTGGGTCTGCCTCCTCCATGGGCAGCGCTTGCAGGCTCACTACCTGATTGTTAAAACGACGTGGTAGGAACCTTGGGCACATAGCCGGGCCGGGGTCTCAGGACAACGTGAGAGTAGGCCGGCCCGAATTCTAGGCACGAGTCACTGACCGAAAATGCCTCCAGGTACCTAACCCTCTTAACCGATGCCAACACGACCAGCAGAGCTGTCTTCAAGGACAGAAATCTCAAGGATACTGAGTCGAGTGGTTCGAAGGGATCCCCACGTAGGCTCGTAGCACTACCGCGAGATCTCAAGAGGGTATGAGAGGGGGGGCGGGGGAAAACATCCGCCTCGCACCTCTGAGGAACTGGATGATGAGGTTATGCCTCCCCACGGTGCCGCCATCCACGCATCATGATGAGCGGAGATGGTGGCCACGTAAACCCTCAGTGTGGAGCGCGACAGCCTTCGCTCCACCTGTCCTGAAGGAAAGAAAGCACAACACTGATCTGGCAAGATCGGGGGTCTTCTCGGCGAGAAGCGCACCACTCAGTGAATAGACTCCACTCCAGGGCGTAGGCATGCCTCGTAGAGGGTGCACTAGCCTGAGTGATGGTATTAACCACCGCCACCGGTAGGTTACCTAAGTCTTCCTCGTCGCGTCTTATGGACCCCACGTGGAGGTTCCACAGAACTAAGCGAGGGTGCCAGATGGTGCCCTGTCCCTGAGAGAGTAGGTCCTCTCTCAAAGGGACTCGCCAGGGGGGGCGTCGCGAGGAGGGAGAGTTCTGATATCCAGGTCCGGTTGGGCCAGGGGCGCAACTAGCAAGACCTGCCCCTCGTCCTCCCTGACCTTGCACAGAAACTGCGCGAGTAGGCTCACTGGGGGGAGTGCATACTTACGCATGACTCTGGGTGGAGTCGCCATTCTCCCGGGGAAGGAGCTGCCGTGAGAGCCTGTTGGCCGCACGGTTGAGCCCATCCGGGGTGTGAATAGCAAGCAGCGACTTCAGCCGCGTATGACTCCAGAGGAGCAGACGGCGAGCGAGCTGAGACATGCAGCGGGAGCGTATACCCCCCATCCGGATGGAATACGCTACCGCGGCCATGCTGTCCGTCCTGACCAGCACGTGTTGCCCCCTCAGCACCGGTAAAAAGCGGCGCAGAGCGAGAAACACTGCCAACAGCTCTAGGCAGTTGATATGCCAATGCAGCTGGGTTCCCCTCCACAGGTCCGCAGCAGCATGCCCGCTACACACGGCCCCCCCACCCCATACTGGAGGCATCTGCCGAAACGACAGCCTGCCTGGACGCCTGACCTAGGGGCACACTGGCCTGTAGGAAGGAGGGGTCCTTTCCAGGGGGTGCGGGTGCGGTGACACAGCGCAGTGACAGTCACTCGGTGTGGGCCCGCGTGCCATGCGCGTCTGGGGACCCGATCGTGAAGCCAATGCTGTAGTGGTCTCATATGGAGCAATCCGAGCGGCGTGGCCGCGGCTACAGATGCCATATGCCCCAGGAGCCTCTGAAATAATTTCAGGGGGACCACTTTTTTTCCTGTCGAACTCTCTCAGACAGTTCAGCATTACCTTGGCGCGCTCTCGTGAGAGGCGCGCCTCCATAGTGATCGAGTCCAGCTCCAACCCGAGAAAGGAGATGCTCTGCACGGGGGCGAGCTTGCTCTTTTCTCGGTTGACCTGAAACCCCAACGGGCGGAGGTGCCGGAGCACCTTTTCTCTGTGCATAATCAATTGCTCCCGAGAGTGGGCTAAAAATCAGCCAGTCATCGAAATAATTGAGCGTGCGGATGCCGGCGAGCCGAAGGGGCGCGAGGGCACCCCCCGCGAGCTTGGTGAAAACTCACGGAGACAGAGAGAGCCCGAAGGGGAGGACCTTGTATTGCCACGCTCGACCTTCAAACGCAAACCGCAGAAACTGCCGGTGGCGTGGAAGTGTGGAGATATGAAAATACGCGTCCTTCAGATCTATTGCTGCAAACCAATCCTGAGGACGAACGCATCGCGTGATGCGCATCTGCATAAGCATTCCGAAGCGCAGCTTGTGAAGGCAGCGGTTCAAAATGTGCAGATATAGGATTAGCCATAGCCCACCGCTTTTTTTTTTTTTTTTTTTTTTTGGGGGCACGATGAAGTGCGGGCTGTAAAACCCGCGCTCCATCTCGGCTGGAGGGCCGGCTCGATTGCATCCTTCGCCAGGAGGACAGCAATCTCCTCTCGCAAGACAGGGGCGGACGCAGGACTGACCCTGGTCGCCCGTGAACCTGGGAGGCCGTTTAGCGAACTGAATCGCATAGCCGAGTCTGGTCGTATGGATGAGCCATTGCGATGGGCTGGCCCGCGCTAACCAGGCAGGCAGAGCCCCCGCAAATGGTCCAACCCGCACGATCGCTGACGTGCCAGCGGCGGGGCAGCGTGGAGTGAGTGGGCTCATCCGGGGAGCGCTGGGGTCCCACAGGAGAGCAGGAGAGGAGATGTTCTCGTCTCGCACTCAAACTCCAGGAGAGGGGCTGGGAGTGGAGAGAAAGGAGACCGTTCTCTCGTGCTCCATGAGCCATTGGCGAAATGCACCGATCCTGCGAGCTGGAAGGCATAGCGTCCCAGACTGGCAGTGTTCGGGCTGTCACATCCGGAGGAGGGGAAAAGTGCTCTTTCACTGAGGATTTTGATGGCGTTTTTTTTTTTTTTTTTTTTACGCCTTTAAATAACGTGCCCCGCCCTCCAGCGGGGAAAGAGCAAATTCCCTCCTCCCCAGATGGCCCGCCTTAGGGACGCTTCGCGGTCCGTTTTACCGAACTTAGCGGCGCCCTGGGCGGGGGACGCTGGTTGCCGGCGCGATGCTCGGCGCAGCCGCGTGGCCGGAGGCGCAGGCGGGGGCGGCGAAGCAAAGCTGCGGGCGGGCGTCCTCGGCGAAAAAGCAGTGGATGTGGATGGCTCGGCGGGGGGGAGCGGTCATACAATCCCGCCGATAGAGACCTCGCCCATCGCCTCCGACTGCTCTATCACCGGCGTGAATTCCTGGGCGAATTCACCGCCAGTGTCGCCGAACAGGCCAGCCTGGGATATGGGTGAGTTAAGAAAGCGAACTTTGTCAACGTCACGCACATCACCAGGTTTAGCCTGAGGTGGCATTCCTGGATCACGGATGTGATCATCGTCCTTCCCAGGGCACACACAGCCGACTTTTTTTTTTTTTTTTTTTTTTTTTTGTAAGAGCATAGTCGGTTGCGGTGCGGAGCGCATGCTCAGTCCTGGGTCAGAACCATCCTCGCGCAGCCGGGCCAGCGCCTGCGCTTGGTAGCGCTGGTAGGTGGCCATAGCGTGCATGGTGAGGGGGAAGGCGCACGCAGCACACTGCGTGAGCCTACTGTGCCCATCCAGGAAGAAGGGGATGGGGAGGCTTAGAAGGTCTCGCCTTCATCCTCCACATCACACCCCTCTAATCGGTCCGGCCGCGGAGCTGGGGGATAAACCATCTCCAGAGCCACGGCCGAAGCAGCCTGGGGAAGCACAGCCGCAAAGTCTGCTTCTGGATTCGACGCCGCGCTCAAAGTCCCGGAGGGAGCGAGCGGGTTCGAATCCTCGTCAGACCTTGACAGCCCAACCTCCAAGGATGGTGAGGATGGAAGCGCACGCAGATCGGGCAGAAAAAAGTGCCCTCAGGACAGCGTGAGTTTACTGTGCACTTCCGGGAAGAAGGGGACGGGAGGCTTTGAAGGTCTTGCCTCCTTATATCCTCCACATACACCCATCTAGTCGGTCCGGCCGCGGGGCTGGGGGATAAACCATCACCAGACCCACGGCCGAAGCAGCCCGAGAAAGCACGGCCATCACGTCTGCTTTTTAGATGCTAACGCCGCGCTCTCCACCCCGGAGGGAGGGAGCGAGCGGGCTCGCATCCTCATCAGACAATGACAGCCCATCCTCCGATGCAGCGATGGACATCTGACCCCCGGTGTCATCAGGTGAGAGAGCGACCATCCAAGGACGGAGCGCTTCTCTTCACCTGAAGCTTGGATGGAGCGCGTGGAGGAGCGAGAGGTCCACGGCCCGGGGGCGGCGGATTTACTCTCACTGAAACCCTCAGATCTGCCCGAGTGCCAACCGCAGTGCGGGGGACAACTGGGGTGGGTGGCTCTTTTGCAAGAGCGAGCCGCGATCTTAACTGCGCAACAGACATGACATCAGTGATGGCATGCACTGCCCGCGAGCACCGCATTAACATGCTGGACCCCCAGACATGAAACGCTGTGCTCGTGCCCATCATCCGGGGATAGGAAACCACCGCATCCAGAAACGCACGGTCGGAGTGACGTCTTGAAAAAGACGCGCTGCACGACCGTGTTGCTCTTTTAGGAAAGCTTTTTTCCTATATACAAACCGCTCTTGGAGGACCGGACCCAAAGGACGCCAGGCAAGGGAGAAATACCCAGCTCGACCATCTGCCGCTGCGTATACGCGCTCTGGACCGGGAGAAGCTGCTTCTCGATCTCTCTCTGTAGACACAGGTTGGAGATACCCTCAAAGACTCTCTCAGAAGCTTCGTGAAAGGCTCTGAAAGCGAAAGGATGTCGAGCATGGCACTGGCTGCGTCTTTATAGCATGACTGATTGTCATTGACGCCAGCTGTGCACGCTGACGCTGCCAACTCATTGGCATTTCATTGGCCCGTTTTTATACTCTTTCAGATGATTGGATTCTGACGAAATCCCCATAGTGGAAGTTTCCACATAGCATTGGAGTTCCCCATCCGAAGGGGAACCCCCGGTTGCTACGCTCCTGCATAGTTGTGCATATTAAGGAAGAAATAGGTGAAACAAAGTCTTAATTTAAACAAATCTGTGATCAACACAATGACAAGAGAACACAAACATAATTAAACAATAAATGCAATATTATTTTCTTTTTAAGTGAGGAATTTTCTTTCTGGTGTTTTACTTAATATTGCAATCTGGCAACCATCTTAGCATTCTCTCTATACTCTAAAATAAGTGCAAATAATCTGAAAAATAATGAAGTAATGGAAAATAATAGAAAAAAAAATTGTTTTGGTTTATGATGACAAATTTACTTTAATTAGAATGGCCCAGCAGTATAATAAACCAGTCATATGGACTTCTTTAATGATTTTTCTTTGACAGAAAAAGAGCATTTTGGTTATTATTCATTTTTGGATGGGCTATTCCTTTACCATGTTTACATTCGTGCTGCAGCATACTTATGATCATTTTAAAGCTTTTAGCATGTAATGCTATTTTAGACTCCTTTAGCGCATAATTGTCCCTGTTATACGCCCGGAGGAAGCGGCTTCCAGAAACATTGCTGCGCCACAAGCCTCCTACTGTAAAATCAGTCATCTAAGCCTTTCCCAAAAACCATCACAGTCATTTACTGTCATTTTTGGCAGGCATCATTTCACCATTAGGCACATTGCTTTCGGGAAGGCAATGGCAGAACATTCTCAGCGGAAAAAAAGCTGAGCCGTGCGAATAAATATTTCAATCAGAGTCTCTTCTGAATGCCAAATCGTGACAATAGACAGGAGACATATGTATTCAACAGCACTGCAGAGAAACTCACTAGTGTTCTTTTGTAAGTATATGCTCACTCTCTCTCCATTTGTCATTGATTTACTGTAAATGCATTCAAAATCTGTATACTATTTTCAGGTCAGTTTGGATCCTGACGAATTGATAAGGACAGTCAGTCTTTTATAATTTTTTTTTTACTTAAACTACATTGTGTCTAATAACAAATGAATTATAATGTCTAATAAATGTAAATGTATTCAAATGTCTAATATTATTATGTTTGAATCACTTAGTTAATCCCCTTTTACGTTCATTTAAAAATTAGGACATTCTTTGAAAGAAATTAGGACATTCTTCCATATTTGAAATGAAGAGCTTATAAACAACTGTTATGTAAAACATTTATGTACGGTGCCTATAGAAAATCATCATACATCTTTGTAATAATTAGTTTATTTGTCATACAGCCTGAAAACATCTTTTCTGTCATACATCATAAACCATGTGACTGGTTTATTATACTGCTGGACCATTTTAATGATAGTTTTATGGTGATCACAAACTAAAACAGTATAGTTTTTTTCCAGGTTATTTGCATTTCTTTTGCAATATAGAGAGAATGCTAAGATGGTTGCCAGATTGCAATTTTAAGTAAAATGCCAGAGAGAAAATGCATCATTTAAGGAGAAAACTATATTCATTTATCGTTTAATGATGTTTCAAATCAAATTACAAATAACTTTTCCAATTTTTTTTGTAGTTTTCTCCTAACCTGGTCCTATCTACAACTTTATCTCAAATGTCTTTAGAAAGAAGAGTGTAATGTGAGAAAAGGTAAAGATTTTCACAGGGTATGATGATTTTCTATAGGCACTTTATATGTGAATACACAAATAGACTCGCCGGCCACTTTATTATGTACACATGTCCAACTGCTTGTTAACGCCAATTTCGATTCAGCCAATTACATGGCAGCAACTCAATGCATTTAGACATGTAGACATGGTCAAGATGATCTACTGCAGTTCAAACCGACCATCAGAATGGGGAAGAAAGGTGATTAAAGTGACTTTGAATGTGGCATGGTTGTTGATGCCGGACGGGATATTTCAGAAACGGCTGATCTATGCACAACCTTATTAAGGGTTTACAGGGAATGGTCAGAAAAAGAGAAAATATCAAGTGAGCGGCAGTTCTATGGGTGCAAATGCCTTGTTGATGCCAGAGGTTAGAGGAGAATGGCCAGACTGGTTCGAGCTGATAGAAAGACCTGCAGAAGAGCATCTCTGAATGCACAACACGTCCAACCTTGAGACAGATGGGCTACAGCAGCAAAAGACCACACCAGGTGCCATTCCTGTCAGCTAAGAACAGGAAACTGAGGCTACAATTCACACAGGCTCACCAAAATTGGACAATAGAAGATTGGAAAAACATTGCCTGGTCGGATGAGTCTCGATTTCTGCGGCAACATTCGGATGGTAGGGTCAGAATTTGGCGTCAACAACATGAAGGCATTGAATTTGATGAAATTTGATGAAATTCCATTTAAATTTCAAACTCACTTTTTTTTTTTACAGCCTAAATGTATGAAACCTGCATATTTATGTCTTTGTTCATGGTTATCAATTAAATCAATTACTCTAAATGGATGCTGTTATATAGCTTAATAGATACGTTTTGTAAGCATATTTTTGACATCTAATCATACTCCATATGCAAATATGAAACATCTCTTTAAATATAAACCAACAGCAAAAAAGTAATAATAATAATATGAGTCTTAAATAGGGTTGCACGATATTGGAAAAAGCGGATATTGCAATATTCTAACTTTCTGCCATAAATATTGCAATATGAAATGCAGTTTTCTAAAATAGTTTGAATAGCTCTATTTGATGGTTTTCTGTGGAGTTTAACAGTGTTCAGGTACAGAAATTGAATAATCGCAATACAAAAAATGCTTTTTCTTACTTTGTTTCGTTTCCAGTCCACATATCTAAAAATTCTTAGATCAAGTAAAAATATTGTTTTGTTTTCTACTTAATTTTTTTTACTTTTCCTTTCAAGTTGTTCCTTAAAACAAAAAAAATTGTTCAAATCTGTCAGTGGGGCAAGTAAAATAATCTTAGTAAAAAGTGTTTTTGCTTAGAAATGTAGTGTATTGGACATGAAACAAGACAAAATTTCCAAGTAAGAAAAACATGTATTTTTTTGCATAAATCTTATAAATTCTGCATGAATACAGTAATTAAATACAATTCTGTAGCTCCTGGTCAGGTATAATTCAGACTTAACATTGCATATCTTTCGATATGACTATTGCGGATGAACAGCCATCGTCTTAATCCTGTCTTTGCATGTCTTTTCTGGGTCAAATCAATGAAAATGATACTGTATTTAAGGGTTAAAACGTGTGGGGAAATAATTCAATAACTAGCTAATGCTTTTAATACGCAACAACAAAACAGCTTTGCAGGAGTATTATTGCAGTGATAAATTATACCATTATCTTGTTTACGACTCTAGCACGGTGGCTCTACCTTTAAAACTCAAAGTCATGTATAAACACAAAGTCAAAAGGTCTTCTAAAAGCTGTAATTTTCTTCCCCATAGCTGCTACATGGGCAGAGATTGCAATCTTTTCTCAGTCTTTTTTTTATTGCCAGGCAGAATTCAAATAATCTTTTTCCCCCTCTTTTTTTTATGATGATTAAAATATGTCATTTTCGTTTCTCCCAGAGTCCCCTGGTGAGTTTTGACCTTGAGCTTAAGGTCCACATTTCCACAGACACGTTTAGCTTGGAATAAAAAATTTGGAATAGCATTATAACATGCTTCAGTTAGTTAATGAGGCGAGCGTCATGATTGCAGACCTGTCATAAAAACCATTCCTCCAAGGTCAGATATTGAGTTTTTTATTCAATGGCGAGATGTCGACAAACACAACAAGAGGAGGTTTTGAGGCAGTTTCTTAACATTTGTTGTCCCATCTTAGCGTTATGAATCTTATTATCATCTCATCTCGGCGATGATATATTTATCCCACAATCTATCAAAAGCACAGTGTGAGGCAAATGGAAAAGTGAATGAAATGTGCTTTCCACCCTGAAGAGGACAGGATTCATGCTTTTGGAGCACAACAATGTACGTAATTGGGAAATTTCTATTCGCACCATCAGTATGGGATCTCTCTACAGTATTTATATACTAAATATATAACAAGATACTTCTTTGTGCCGTATAGGTGGGTGTTTGCTTGTGCTGCTTAGCAATCTCGATTAATTAGTGTCTGTATGTGCTAATTAAACATAGCAGCTTTGATATGGATTTGATGTTTGCTTTTTTGCTGACCCACTGAACATGAAGTGCTTCTTTTGCTTCTGTTAATTATCAGCTGAAGCTGCCAGGCATCTACTGTCAAAACTGCTTTTCAGTCTGGTGATTATACAGTGATGCTGAGAAAAAAATGCTATATTTTAGGGGGTGTAAAAGAGTTTTATGTATTTGACTGTTCATTTTCTCTACTTTAAATCAGGTCATAACAAGCTACTTGCACAAATAACTTTTTTTTATTTTATTTTTTTTTTAAGTTTTGTCTTTCTTTGGGAATTTTTGCCCATTCCTCTTTGCAGTACCTCTCAAGCTCTATCAGGCTGGATTGGAAGCAATGGTGTACAGCCATTTTCAGTTCTTTCCAGAGATGTTCAATAGGATTTAAGTCTGGGCTCTGGCTGGGCCACTCAAGGACATTCACAGAGTTGTTGTGAAGCCACTCCATTGATATTTTGGCAGTGTGCTTTGGGTCATTGTCCTGTTGGAAGATGAACCGTCGCCCCAACCTGAAGTCAAGAGCACTCTGAAGCAGGTTTTCATTCGGGATGTCTCTGTACATTTCTGCATTCGACTTTATCCTGACTAGTCTTCCAGTTCCTGCTACTGAAAAACATCCCCACGGCATGATGCTGCCACCACCATGCTTCACTGTACGGATGATATTAGCCTGGTGATGAGCGGTGCCTGCTTTTCTCCAAATGTAACGCCTGACATTCACTCCAAAGAGTTCAATTTTAGTCTCATCAGACCAGAGAATTTAGTTTCTTATGGTCTGAGAGTCCTTCAGATGTATTTTGGCAAATTCCAGGCAGGGATTGGCTTCGGTCTGGCCACTCTACCATACAGGCCTGACTGGTGGATTGCTGCACAGATGGTTGTCCTTCTGTAAGGTTCTACTCTCTCCACATAAGTACGCCAGAGCTCAGACAGATTGACCATCAAGTTATTGATCACCTCCCTGACTAAGGCTCTTTTCCCCCGATCACTCAGCTTAGATGGCCGGCCAGCTCTAGGAAGTGTCCTGTTGGTTCCAAACATCTTCCACTTACAGATGTTGGAGGCCACTGTGCTCATTGGAACTTTCAGAGCAGCAGAAAATTTTCTGTAACCTTCCTCAGCCTTGTGCCTCGAGACAATCCTGTCTGCAGACAATTCCTTTGTCTTCATGCTTGGTTTGTGGTTTGACATGCATTGTCAACCCTGGGACCTTATATAGACAGGTGTATGCCATTTTAAATAATGTTTAATCAACTGAATTTGCCACAGGTGAACTTTAATTAAGCTGCTGAAACATCTCAAGAATGATCAGTGGAAACAGAATGTACCTGAGCTCAATTTAGAGCTTTATGGCAAAGGCTGTGAATACTTCTGTACATGTGATTTTTCAGGTTTTATATTTTGAACAAATTTGCAACAATTTCAAAAAAATATTTTTTCACATTGTCATTATGGGGTGTTGTATGAAGAATTTTGAGGATATAAATGAATTTAATTCTTAGGAATAAGGCTGTAACATAAACAAATGTGGAAAAAGTAAAGCGCTAAAAATACTTTCTGGATACACTGTAAATATTTAGTAGTGTGCGCTAAAAATGTTAATAAAAATAATAAATTACCGTTCAGAAGGTTTTTTGTTTTAAATGATAGAAAGTAATTACAAGTGATAGCATAGTGAAATATTATTGCCATTTAAATATTTTCAAGTTACTTTGTTATGGCAAAGCTGGATTTTCACCTCATCGAAGTTCTTAGTGAAAATTGGAAGGTGTAATAGGAGATCTTGGAAAATGCTAACGTTAGCTTGATAGCACTGAAAGCTTATGTCGCCAAAAGCAAATTGCCATCCAAATAAGCCACGCCTCCTGATCACATGAACACACTAAACAACATCATTACAATATGTCACGTAATATTCCAACAGAGTAAACTTTATAGTACAGTCAGCAACTACAATACCAAAAGAAGGTAGAAAATTATTGATGTTGACCTGCCATTTTCTGTCTGAACGCGCTTATGTTAACGTAATCCTTTCTGCACACACAGAGTACACAGAGCCATGCATTTACATATTTACATGACATGCAGTCTGGACAGCCAATCGTAATTTTCGGACCAAACGGTTTGATTGAATGAACTTTTCTTGGTCTTACACTTTCCACAGAATATTAATATATGTATAAAAATACGCTTTAATCACTTAAAATAATGATTACTTTCAGGATGTGAAGATACTTTTAACCTGCATAATAACAATGGTTTCTGAAGACAAACACCTGTTACATCTTTAACACTCAAATATTATTACAAAACATCTTTTCTCCAGTCTTCAGTATGACGATTCTTCAAAAATCCTTCTAATTTGCCAATCAGAATGTATAAAAATGTATGGCATAAAAATTCTTTTGATCAATTTAGCTGCCTGACTTAATAAATGTACACTGTAAAATCCAACAGTCAACTTTATCAAATGAAATGAGTGTAGTAACTTAAAATGTACTGAAAGTTCATTCTACTCATTTAAAAAGGTTTTGAATTCAGTGTTGAAGGTAATGAGGTAATTAAATATTTCATTACTTCAACTTAAATGGAGTAAGTTCACAGTGTTTTAACTCAAATGGTTTGTGGCAATTGGTTTCTTCAAGCGATTTGAGTTCTCTTCATTTATTGGGTTTTACTGTGCTCAAATTGCTTTGTTTACTCAAATGGATTAAGTTCACAGTACTCATTAGAATTAGTTTTTGAACTTAAATAGATTGTTGCTATCGGTTTCCTCAAATGGTTTGAGTTACCTTAACTTTTTGGGTAATACAGTGTATGTATTTCCTTTAAAAAAAACACAAATGTTTGCAAATGTGGAATTATTGCACATATAGCTCATCAAATGAAGATATGTAGCATTTTCTTATGATTGTCAGTGTATATTAAGCTGTAATTAAGAAAAAAATACACCCTTCAGCTACAACTAATTAATTCATTTGATGCTAATTCTTATTAAAGACACTATTTTTTTTTATTCTCGCATTGAGTTCTTCAAAAAAGGATTTCAACTGATTTGCATTCTTTTGAACATGTTAATGACAGCAATTTTGAATTGGAACGTATGCACGTTGTGTTAGCTTGAGATAAGTTTCTCGCAGAGTTCCTCATTAGCATTGCAGGTCATCAACAAAACAACAAATTTTTTTTTAGCATGCGGTGTTCAAACTAGCAATTAAAGATGAAGTCAGTACCCATGGAAACTATTCGAGCAGACAGATTATTTTTTTTGCCAATCTCTCTGATTTAAAACTCTCATTCCTTTCTTGGATGTGTCCTGTCAGATCTAACAGAAGACACTCTTTGGAGTAAAGACTCCACTTGATGTTTGGAGCCCATCTTTTCTTGTGCTGCGATGACAACATTCCTTATGCCTAATTCCCCAAGGCTGAGCTTGTGGGGCTTTGGATGAGATCCATTGGATTCTTCCACACCGCCCCAAAACTTCTGCTTGCTGGGTCCATTGTCTGTTCCAGAACAACCCTGGCTCGGCAGACGCTCGCACTGTTTAGAAAGATGTTTCAGCGATTTAGCTGAGAACAATTGTCTTGTTTCAGTCGACTGGCAGGTTTCAGGTTGCCTGTCAGCTTTGCTTTGGATGCTGCGTGAGACGTCAGCGGCCGAAAAAACAAAGCTAATGCTTCTTCTAGGGGTGTTTCCAACAGGCATTATGGATGTAAAAAAATAAAAAGAACAAGCATCTAGTAAATTGTTTCTTGACTCCTTGTGAGCAAATAAGTGGTATGTTGTATAAAATGAAACTGATATTAATTTACTCAGCATCAGGCAATCAAAAATGTATGTGATTTTTTTTTTTTTTTTTTTTTTTTTATTCTTTTTTTTCAGCAGGATATGCAAGCAAAAGAAAATTAATATCCATGGCTCCTGATGATATAATGAGGTCTAATTAAGCGAAATAACCAGACTGTGCAAGAAACTGAACATTATTTATAATTATATTAACAAAATTCAGGAGCACACAACCTGCAATCCAATATTTTAAAATTGTCCGTTTCATCTGTATTACTGACAAATGATTGGTTAATTAAATAGACTCAACTTACAGAAATTGCAATGTGCCATTTTTAATTCACAGGGATATTAATAGCTATGTTTCCATCCGAAAATGTGAATTAATTGTATGTGCAAAACTGGATTATCACATAAAAGATGTGCGAATAAAGTAGCGTTTCAATCCAACGAGTCAAAGCAAACAAAATCGTCACTTCCTGATTAAATTGCTCCAAATATCAACAGTAAAAACTGAATTTGCCACGGTAGGAGAAGCTGCGTGGATTTTTTATTCATTTAATAAATGAATTGCGCCTCAGAAGGCGATCCTGACACGCAGTGAACATGCGGTGGCATTTGAAGGCGTGAGACGCGGAGCACAGACGCTTTTGATTCTGGAGGTCGTTAAGAATATAATAACACTAATACTGAAACGGTTAAGGTGTTTTAGAATGACCAAAACAACATTACAGATGTTTTACAATGTGCTCAGCCGGCTGGTTTATCCATTAGCATTGTCATCACATGATCTCTTAT
This sequence comes from Danio aesculapii, assembly GCF_903798145.1. NCBI lineage: Eukaryota > Metazoa > Chordata > Actinopteri > Cypriniformes > Danionidae > Danio > Danio aesculapii. The sequence continues at coordinate 21,741,338 of NC_079459.1, read as the reverse complement.
AACAAAATCTCATCACTTTTTTTTTATAACGCATACTGGAATTTGTTCAGTAAAAGTGTTTCCATTGCAGTTTAAGCGCATCTTTTCTTGTTTAATAAAAAGTTTATCCTACTCAGTTATGTGCATACGTTTTTTAAAATGTATGCACATTTTGGCATTTCTATCAACCGTTTTTATTTTTATCCAAACTGCACATAAAAATGGGTGGATGGAAACGTAGCTAATGAGTCCAGACTGGTTTTTGAGAGCAGTGCCACAGAACTCTGTTTTGGTAGTGCTGCACTTCTGCACTCTAAAAAATTATGTTTAGATGAAACAAAAAAAATTAACACAACAGTTTGCATCAATATATTCAAGTTACGACAACATCTGACATAATGAAGTTCAGACAACAAACTTTATTATGCTAGCCAAGTGACCTTCTCCTCTTTAATAAGAGGGATTTTTACATAGCATAAACTCCATTTGTTAAGTCGAGTGATTAAAAAAATGAAGTTGTTTCAACTAGTTTTTTTTAATTAAAATAAAATTAAAAATCCAGTGCTATGTACTTAATTACATGCAAGTTTTCAAGTTTAGATCCTCATTTATTGTATTAAAAGTACAGAAAAATTGCACAACAGCAGATGTGACTTAATATACTGTTATATACGTAATTACTCCAATTATGTATTTTCTTCCCTCAATAATACATTTATTTCTCTTCGGCTTAGTCTGTGATAATCAGGGGCCACCACAGTGGAATGAACCACCAACTATTTTGGCATATGTTTTACGCAGCAGATACTCTTCCAGCCACAACCCAGTACTGGGAAACACCCATACAATCAATTCCCACGCACTCATACACTACGGCCAATTTTATTTCATCTAATTCACCTATAGCGCATGTCTTTGGACTGTGGGGGAAACCTGTGAGGCGACAGTGCTAACCACTGACCCACTGTACTGCCCTCTCAATAATACAATAATATCAAATGCAAAAATAAAACATGTCTGACCCAAAATTATGGTTACTTTAGTATTACTGCAGTAAAAGCATGGTAAATGTTGGTGATTTGTGGACCATGGCGTCTTCTAGCAAAATCTTATACTGTTTTCTGGGTCAGAGCTGTTGAGAATTATTCTGCTTTAAACTAGATTAAATCATAGGCACATTTGGGGTTGTTGAATAATGCATAATTTACCTGATCTTACACCATTGTTTAGTGGTCACATGGTCACGACTGGTCAGTGTAGTCTTTTCTTTTGGGGCAAACTGATAAATGGCCTGTGTGATGAGGTTTAAATGAGTAGCTCTGTTTGATTCCACTATTGGTGCGTTTGGTGTAGAATATTTCTCATACAGAAGAGAACGGCAAAAGCTATCACTTGGTAGTCCCATCAGTGCAACCTCTAGCAAGATTTAGTCACACTGGCAGGAAAAAAAGGTTGCAAAATGTGAACATTTAGTCACAGTTTGAAGCCCTGTTACTTGCGCTTATCTTGCAGCCTATCATTATGCATAAGAAAGCTCCAGACTGCCATGAATGCTCTCAGGACCTTTTGCTGAGGCTGTGGATTAAAGGTAATAATGTTGCAAATAATATTCTGTTTCTTGCACTGACAGAACTCAGTGTATCATCAAAAGCCATGTAGATTCATTTAGTGTTTCCTTTATATGTTATATTGACTTTCAAAATGTCGTTTTATGAATCAGTGAGGACCGTTCAAGTTTTTAAATTCTCAAGAAGAGTTTACTAATCGACTGGAAGTGTAGCAGTTCAAATTTTTTCTGCTTGTGTTGTTTTTTGCATAAAGCAAAGGAAAAAGAATTGGGTTTATAGTAGCTAACAGGAACCTCAACAAACACATAAATAAGTCACAGCTCAAGGGACCCAGTTCTCACAGCTTTGGGGCCAAACAACAGTTTCTCATTTATTTATTCAACAATCCCACAAAATCATCTTGCAGATGATTTGGCATGTGTGATGATAAAAAGCTTTATTTTCATAAAGCTGGCTATTAATACACAGCCCTTGTTTTTATAACCCCAGTGTTCTGAGGGTTTAGGGAGAGTAAGGACATTGGCTGCGCAAGCACAAAATGAACCCTCTATTGATGTGCATATAACTTCTGTCATCTGCACGCCAGTGTGCGTGTGTGTGTATCTGGTAACCTGTGTAAGCACCGCAATCCAAAGGTGCCCGGGACTTGTGTTCCCTTAATCCCTAGGATCATGATGGAATGTGAAACATCTGGGGTGGGCTTTGCTGTGATAGCATGGACTAAAGCCTAAGATCTCCATACAAAGCTCTTTGTCGCATTGTAGGGTTGGCATCTGAGTCTTCCAAGCACCCCTAGGTGTTTTCAAATCTCCTCTTCTAATCCTGAGAACCTCCGATTCTCATTTCCAACAACCTCCGTGAAAACACCCAGCTGTGTTGGGAAGGCTGTTGTGAAACTGAGTTTTATAGAATGTAAGCTTAAGATACTTAAAATTGAAAAGGAATCTTGGGTAATTAGACTTAGTATAATGTTAGTTATGTGTCTTACTGAAGTATATGTAGTAGAAAACTCCATAATAATCCATAATAAATCCCCATTCATTCATACATTTGAAGGGATCCTTTGCAAATGTTGCCATGTTCTCTTAATACAAGCAACTATAATGATATATGTCTCCTTCTGGATTTGCACCAAAAGCAAAATTAGGCATTCCTGTAGATTGCATACAAAGTTTCCCGTAGCAACGGGAGTTGCTAACACCGCTCAATCATGCAGGTTGGCACTTTTCAACATTAGAAAGATCAGACCCTTCCTAACAGATCATGCTGCACAACTTTTGGTCCAAGCTCTTGTCATTTCAAGACTGGACTACTGCAATGCTCTTCTAGTTGGGCTCCCGTCTTGCACCCTTAAACCTCTACAGACAATCCAGAATGCTGAAGGACTTCTGGTCTACATTGAGCCCAAGAGAACACCTCTCTTTATCTATCTGCATTGGTTACTCTTTGAGGCTCGCATCTAGTTCAAATCATTGATGCCACATTGATGCCTCTTACCTTCATCTGCTCCTAAAGGCCCCAAAATCCCCTCCCGGATCCTCCATTCGGTAAGTGATCACTGCCTTGTGGTACCATCACAGAGAGGCTCTAAATAAATTTCCAGAAGCTTTTCATTCACTGTTCCTCACTGGTGAAATCACTTTCCCATTCCCAATCAAGGTTATATAGTTTTAGATTTTTCATTAGTTTTAGTTTTTATTTCATTTTGACTTTTTGTTTTCAAATTAAGTTAGTTTTAATTAAATTTTAGAGGTAAGTTTACTAGTTTTTATTAGTTTCTATGTTTTGAAATTGCTTAATTTTGATTTAGTTTTTATTAGTTTCAGTGTTACTTTTATTTTTTTATTTTTTGTTTTTTGTAAATAAGGATATTTGTTAGGTGCAAGATTCAAAATCATTAGAACACTACCATCTACCACTACCATTCACCCATTCTCAAATTCAAATACAACAGCCCACAGGATAGCAGCCATAAGTCCAATATGTGTGCAAGGCTGCTCCTGAGGTTAGATACAGTGTATAGGAAGTTCGGATCTTTAACGTGAACCGGATCTTTAGCGACAATCCTCCCATGTTAGGACTCAACATATCAAAAATATGTAGTCAGCAATCATAATTTCAGCCAGTTGAAACATCACCATGCTCTGAAAAGTGTCTTACAGTTAAGTTTTGCAACCCAACTGAAGCATGATTTAATTATTTAGATTGCATTATGATTTTCTGTTATGAAATAAACTTACACTTTGCCAGATCCTCTCATTTAAGCCCTTGGTTTACCTGAACAGTTGTTCAAGTTTAGTTGTTAGTTAGGCTGTCATGTACTGTTTGTGTTCGGTTCACCATCTGCTAAATCACGCATGTGCAGTATTCCCGGTTCACCGTTTCTCAAATCTGATCTCAGTGTACTGTTCTAAAAACTGAATAACTTTGCAAATTGATTTATTTCAAGTTAGAGGGGGGTATCCCTATTTACTGTTGTCACCATGCTGCTGTAATTTCCTCATTGCTGCTCGTTGTTTTTGTCACCGGAGCAACAGCAAGGACTGACTAGAGGCTTGATCTGGCCAATGGCATCAGGATTACAGTCTCTGAAGTGCTGTACGGGTCAAACACCTGGCAGTGAGACGTAAATACATTTACTTCTAAAAGTATACAGTAGGCCTATGTGCTAAATACATTTACAAAGATGAAAACAAAGGATGTTTTTGCTATAATTTGAGTTAGTTTCAGATAGTTTTGTATGTACACAATACAGTTAAAAAAAAAAAAACTCTAATTTTTATTTTTATTTCAGTTAACAAAAATGTTTTTCGTTCGTTTTCGTTAACTGTAATCATCCCAATTCTTCAGTAATCAGCCGAGCACTTAAAAAAACACTCCCCCTCTTTACTTTAGGTCTAAATTCTCTAAGCACTAACAGATCCCTTTCTGTAATTAGCACTTCTTGTATTGCCTCTTCTTGTTGAATTGCTGAATTCTCCTTTGTAAGTCACTTTGGACAAAAGCATCTGCTAAATGACTAAATCTAAGTTCATGCAAATGCGCAAATGTAGGTGGATATAGAAGCATATGGCATGGAATGCGCAACACGTTTGCCACAAATGCACACAATTCGCCTCAATTGGATCTTCCAGCCAAGTTCAAATAATTCAGCTTGAGTAGAAAATTTGTGAAAAACATCCTGCTTGTAAACTAGAGTCATATGGTGATCTGGGTTTGGTCGGAACCCAATATTAGAGCTGAAGCAATACAGTTTAATAAAGTAGACAAGTGAACACCACAATATTTTCGTATGTGGTTATGTGGTAAGTGTTTATTGAGAACTTGTTCTTATTTGCTGTTTTTTTCTATCAAGATCTGACAACAAAAGTGAGTCAACTGTGATATGCATTTAAAAACCTCATTAAGGGGGGAGTTAATTTATAGCTGAATCTAGTTGTCACTGATAAAGAATATCTAAACTTTATGTGTACATAACAATGGACCAACAACCAAATTTATCTGCCGGCCGGTTTGTGCCATTTTTATTAGACTTTGACTCAATAAGACTTAATGATTAGCCAGAATATGAAATTCCCATTCCTTTATTTTCTCCAATTAGAGACCCCTTTAGCACTTTGCATTAATAGAGATGTGGAAATGTAATTAACAATGACACACTCTGGATGTAGAGGTCAACGGAGCAGTGCTGATCAGGTGTATTACACGGATATGGAGCTGTGCTTTCTTTGACAGCGATGTGATACCTTTCTGCCTGCCGCTCAGGAATTAGAAGATTATCCCCTGAGCTGCTCCTTGTGGCTGCATGTATAGATGAATTTTGACTTCAGTCATTTCCTGTGTAAATTAAAGAATGACCAAGAGAGAGAGAGAGAGAGAAATATGATTGCGTGATATAGATAGACTGATTCCAGTTACATTATTACCAGGTGATAATTAAGTCCAATCTTCAGCTATAATAAGAAGCAATAGAGATGGCAAGTGAACTAATGACAAGGATACAAAATAGCGTGTGAGAGTTTCTTTTTTTTATATTGCTAGTACCAGGTTTGGCCCTGTTTTGCTTTCAGAACTGCCTTAAAGTCTTAGTTCATAAAACAAATTAAAATTCTGTCTTCATTTACTCATCCTCTACTTATTTCAACATCTGTTTTCTTTCTTCTGTTCACAAAGGATGATATACTGAAGAATGTTGGAAAGAAGACATAATTTGGATGTCAATTGTTGCTGTTTCTCTAACATTCTTCTGAATATCTTGTAGAAGAAAGAAATTGCTAAAAGTTAAGAACCACTTGAGTTTGAGTAAATGATGATGGAAGTTTTGATGATGATGACTATCACTTTTTGTCATTTGCATTTTGCTGCAAATTCAGCAAGCTGCTGCAAAGTTCCTCGGAGATTTTGGTCCATATTGCTGTAAATTTGTCAGGTGCACATCAGTGATGCGAATCTTTTATTCCACCAGATCTCAAAAGCTGCTCTGTTAGACTGGGTTCTGGTGACTGTGGAGGCAATTTCAGTATAATGAACTCATAGACATGTTCAAGAAACCAATTTAAGATGATCTGAGCTTTGTGACATGGAACGGTTTCCTGTTGGAAGTGGCCATTACAACATGGCCCTCTGTGGTCATATAGAGATGAACATGGTCAGCAGCAGCGCGCAGGTTGGCTGTGGCATTTTAATAATACTCAGTTAAGTACTACGAAAGTGTGCCACAAAAAAAACCCTCAAATACAGTACACCGCATGACCCTTTAGTTCTTTACAGGCCCGAACTGGCTAATCGGGAGGTCCGGGAGTATTCCTGGTGGGCCGGTCCATTTTTTTGGCTGCGAGGGCCAGTGTCCCTAGCTGCCTGCACTCTCAGCAGTTGCACTTTTTTTTCATTTATTTATTTACTTATTTGACCATAGCCTCACTCTTTTAATTCATTATTTTACCACAGCTCCACTCTTTTTATTTATTTTCTCGCAGCCCCATGAGCAGAATGCAGCTTGCAGGTAATTATTTAACTCCCCAACAGCGGCACCTTGCTCATCAGCTAAATCATTTGTTAAGAGATATGCGAGAGAAGAAAAATGGATAATAAAAAGCGTAAAAGTGGCGCTGAAAAGGCCAGAATTAAAAAAGCGGAGTACATTTTTCATTAAAATCAGTGGCAGTGAGAGTATAACAACACATGAAGACGATGAAACGGCCAGTAAGTTAGCGTTGAGCTAGTTAGGAGCAGTGCAAAACAACGAAGTCTGCAAACCACCGTTTATGTACCAAAGTTTTTCTTGTTCTTTAGCTCTTCAGCAGCAGCAGCCTCTTGTCCAGTTTGTTGCTAACAGTGACAGGCTCCGTCCATTACCAAGCATCAGTCATGAGCCCAACACACTAGAATGGGCAGGTAGGATTGTCATTCAGTGAAAATAAGAATTTGAATAATTAATATTAATGAATATTACACCTGCTCATTGAAAAATGCCCTGAGACCATTAATGAAATCAGATGATTAACTGCATTAATAAATCTGACTTGACTTGATCAGAAAGCTAAAAAGGGGAAAAACATAGAGCCATCATTAGAAAGTAATACTGTGGTAAAAAAGTCTGGCAGATCACAGTGCAATACTTGTTTTATTCTTTATTTGTGTTGAAGGACTGCATATCTGTAAACAATTTTGCAAAGAATATATATATATATATATATATATATATATATATATATATATATATATATATATATATATATATAGTGTCATTAGAAGGTTCAATACATTTAATTTTAATCTTTATTATTTTCGTATAGCTTAATTTATTTGTATTTATTTTATATTTTTTCATTTCAAAGTTTGGATATTCATGAGCGCTAATTCTTACAGAAAACAAATTCTAATACTGTTAAACATTACATTGTGTTAACTGTTCAAATAAATCCTCACTAAAGTACTGAATTGGAAATGATGTTATTTTATTATAGTCAGTCGTGAACTGAAGTGGGCCAGTGTAAGGCTTGAAACTCCAGGGCTGAAAAGGAGTCCCACTCTGGCCCTGGTTCTTTAGCAAGAAGGATCAATACTTTTGTGCTGTTTACACCAATTCTGAACATTCTAAAACAAATGTAGCAGAGGTTAAGACTAATCAGATCAGGCAACCATATTCCAAGTTCCTATAGACCAATGTTGATTAAAAAATACCAACAGTACAGCTTCAGCTTGCTTTTATTATCTGACAGCAGTGGCTTTGTTGTGCTATTTTGCTGCTGTAGCTCATCTGCTTCAAGTTACTAAGTGATATGTGTTTGGAAATGCTCTTATACAGACCTCAGTTGTAATATGTGGTTCTTTGAGTTGCTATTGCCTTTATATTTTGCCTTTCTCCTCAGACCTCTTGCATCAACAAAGTGTTTTCACTCACATGATGGCCCATTCTCTTTAAACTTTAAAGGTGGTTTTGATTTACCATGCTCTACTCAAAGTCTCTTAAAGGGTTAGTTCACCCAAAAATGAAAATTATGTTATTAATTACTCGGTTCCCATCCCTCAAGACCTTCATTCAACTTTGGAACACTAAAAATATTTTCGACAAAATCTGAAGTCACATGCTGACATCTGTGGTAGCATAGATGCACAGCACCCTATACTGACACTTAACGAGACAAAAAACTGTTGAGTAAAGTCACTATTTTAGTTTTATTTGTGCACAAAAATATTGTTTCTAAGTATCCCATTGAAACTCAGAAGACACATGGATTGTTTTGACAATTTTTGGTACCTTGCTGTCTATGGATGATGATAAGGCAGCTCTCGAATATCATCCCAAATATCGTATCTTTTGTTTTCTGAAGATGAACGAATGTCTCAGTGTTTTGTAATGACATGAGAGTAAGTTATTAAAAACTTAATTTTCATGAACTATGCCTTTAAATCACCTTTCTTTCCCATTCTGATGCTCAGTTTGAACTTCAACAGATCCTCTTGACCACGTCGACAATATGTGAATACAGTGAATACACCGAGCTGCTGCCATGTGATTGGCTGATTAGATGTTTGTGTTGACTTAAAGAGGTGTACCTATAAAGAGTATATCTCTACTAGTTGGTTTTTGGGTGATCCATTATGAGTAAGTCAGGGCTCTGTTGGTGTGAGATGAGGCAGGGCCGCCCACGGTGTCCTCCTTCACTTTTTGTCTGAACCCCACATCTCCGTTTCAGAGGAAATTGCTGCAAACCACTCGGCCCCAAGTCTCCCAAGTCTGTCGAGCGAGAAAAGCAAATGCTAAGCACTCACATCTGACATGTTACAGGATGTGCTCTGTGCAGTTTTTTTTTTTTTTTCAATCTCTGAGGCAACAGACTTTAAAGGGAATCTTAGCTACCATACAACCCTTCAAAGCCTACAGCCTCTCTTTGACTACTTGAATTGAAAAAGAGGCATTTAAGATTTGGCTCCAGCTCTTGCCACAGTCTAAAAATATTTTAGGCAAATGTAATATTGAGGAAAAAAAAACATTTAGATTTTTTTTTCTCCCCAGAGTTCCAAAGATTCCCAAGTTTTCAACTTTTTCTGTGCTTTCTCAAAGAATACTTTTTCAAAACCAACACGTATACCAAGAGGGTTGGATTTATTCATTAATTTGGGTTCAAGTCATTCTTTGTGCTATGTTCCCAGCATGCACTGGGGGCATCAATTATTAATATGGTTGCACTGTTTCCAGGTTTGATTGATGCTGTAGTTGTTGATTGTTCTTTCATTTCCTTTCGTAACAGATGAATTTGTTGTTCTGCACAAAACAAGTTGATTATTATCCAGGTCATAATGATTATTATCAAATATTCACATTTATATATGGAAGTTAAAAGTGTAACATGACTTTGCCGTATTTTGAGAATGAATATTTGACTTGTCATTTGATTTGAGACTTTTCTTGTTGAAAAAAAAAGAGATTTCTGGAAATTTCCAGCAAATTAATAAATGAACAATAATAACGAAGTGTTGTCAAATAACTTGTTATATCCAAACACACGTCCTATTCTTATGCCCCATATGGTCATGCATACATCTCTTGCATTTCGTTTCCTTGTACTTGTACATGTGTAATTACATTAAAGTTGAATCTAATCTAATCTAAAACCTGACAGATGGACAAATCTAAAATTGTTTTTATTAAAACAAATATAAATATGCATATGACAAATACTACAACTACTACTAATAATAATAACAATGCACATAACTAACGTGCTCTGCGCTGGACTTTAGACTAGCTTACAGTTGGTCAGTTGCACGGTATATTCCAGTTCTTCAAAATAGCAACGTGTCAACAATGAGCCTTAACACACCTTCTTTCTAGACTGGAACACCCATGAGTCCACAAAATGGCGCAAATGGATTTACTATTTAAACAACAGGGCGCAAAGCATAAAAATCAGGGTTGAGCTGGTCTGAAAATAGCAACAAATCGCGCCAAATACATCTTGCATCTTATTGCGTTAGGAGGTTTGCTGAAGGTGGCAGCTGAAGTGCAGCGAGGGATTTACATCTTTGATAAACTATGACAGTTTGCATTGAAAAGTAAAAATGATTAAAAGATCCATCTGAAACAGTCCCTTAAAAGTGACATTGTGTCTTCAGTTTCAACCGAACAGAACTGCGCTCTGGCCCACGTCTTCTGACTGGGCCAGAGCCAGCCAATTGAATCGCATTATGGAGCACTCATACATGTCAAACGAACAGGCAAATAAGGGTCAAATGTTTCCAAACATGGTTTGGATAGCCTACACTAGTACTTATTTAAAATGAGCTGAATTGACACAATTCTTAAGCTTTTTTGGGATAACTTAATTGTTTATGTACAACCAACATAGATTTGCGAAAACAATGACGATAACTTAATCGATTTGTGTTGGGACAACATGAAGGAATTGTGTGGAACCCTGCATTTTTTACAGGGTAGTGTGAGTACACCCTTAGATGAATCCAACTTCACATTTTAAGGTATATAATATATATATATATATATATATATATATATATATATATATATATATATATATATATATATATATATATATATATATATATATATATATATATATATAATTGTTGTTATTTATAGTTTTATAGTTATATTTGCAAACCTACTTTAAATTGTAATAAATAAATAATACTAATAATATTTACTTTATTGGCCCTATTTTACTTAAATGGCCCTAATAGCAATTATTTAAAAATTAATAGATTAATATTTAATCATATCTAAAATCTATAAAAGTTGGAAGTATCAGAAACCTCCAACACAATCATTTTGTGATGTCCTTTTCCCTAAAGTTCAAAAAATGTAGACATTCTATGAGAAGTTCATCTTTCAAGTTTGAGAAAATTTGGGACCTATTTAAGAACATGTTTCTTGTCAGATGTAGACGTAGAGTCTTTGTTCCAGCAAATGTCTTCTTTTTCATATTCTAAATTTGAATTACAGTGTACTGTGTGATAAAGGATGTGCTGTACAATTTTATTGTTTTTGTTAAGCCACATTCTCTTTGTTGCTTTGTTTTCATTTCATTGTATGTACAGCACTTATGCGATATTATTTATTAATTAATTAATTAATTTAATTTATCTGTTTTATTATTATTTCAGTTTCTATTTCTTCTTTGTAATATTGTCATAAAATCCATAAATAAAGATAAAATATTAATCCTATTTAATCACTTAATTTTATTGTAGCATTTAAAAAAAGCATTTCTACTACCTGCTTTAATAAAATGATTAGAAGCAAGGGCAGGCCGATATGGCAAAAATACAATCTCGATAATTATTTTCTATATATAACGATATATGCATTATAGATAGATAACAGATAAATAGATTATATATATAGATAAAAAAAGTACTGCAACATTGGTTGAAGCCACAAAAATGAGACGGTCCGATTAAATGACATAACATATTTTCCGCCGATAAATTTTCAGCGGCCGAAAATTCGATAAATCCCAAATATCAACATTTTTTTAGATTCCTATTGTTGTACATTTCTGCTGTGTGATTGGCTTTTATATCAATATAGAGTAAAAAAGTCCAGAGCTTATCGTTGTTATTGACATAAATTTTATCACGATTCAATATAATATCGTTTATCGTTAATATCGTTAATTATATTATAATTTATTTGGGCTGAATTTAAACAAACAAATCAAGTTGAACATTGCTCAATTTAATTTTTTTGTTTAAATTCAACACAAATAAATTGTTTGCAACAGTTTTGCATGCAACACTTTTTTCAGTGTATATGAAGCCATATAAAAATATATATTTAAAAGTTATGCACGTCTAAGTTCTTTTTTCAATCAATCTAAAGCCTCAGACTCTCTTTGTGGTGACCAGCCGCAGTATATCCTTATTGTCCCTGCAGAAATTAGCATGCCGTGAACCATTTCAGTAGTGTATAGATGTGTAAAAAGACCGTCTGGCAATATTTCAGCATTCAGCGGACTCGCACGGTGTTTCACAATGTTCATTCCCCAGAGAAACAAGAGCCTGGCTCTCCATTCCAGCATCCAAAAAGAATGACTAGTGCTCTCGTATTGAGATTCAGATCCCGGTCCTGGTCCCCGGACTCACGGTACAGTGTTCATAACCCAGCACTTGGACAAAAAAACACAATAAAGCCACATTATACAACACACTTTCTTTAATTCATGAGGGATCCCTCATAAATCCGTTTTCAATAATGGGCCCTTTTCCCTGCCTTGTTTTCCTTATGTAAATGAGACCTCGGCGGCGAAAGGGCCGACTGACAGTAATCTTGGGTAATTTGGTTTTGCGGTTGCGCTTCGGGAGGCCTGAAAGAACACATATCATTCAGAAGGAGGTCAGACGGCGCACAAAACAAACTGACAAGGCCAAACACACACACACACACACTGACTGACGACTGACTGACAGCTAAGGAGCTGAAAAGGCCAGTGAAGACAGCAGACGATTTAAACAGAGCTGTTAGCGTTCTAGCACTCGTGTCAGAGAAGTGCTGAGGCTCATTTGAATGATCAGTTTTGTTGAGCGATGGCAGGTCCACACACCTGCTACACACTCATGACTTTTACGGAGGTTAGAAAAACAGTAAAAAAGTAGATTGTAGGATTGTAGATTGTATTGTATTTTAGTTATTTAATGCATGTTTTCATGTTCATTTTGTGTTTTAAAGAGCCCCTATTATGTGTGATTGAAAATTACCACCCATGCAGTGTGTAACACACCTCTAAGTGAAAAAAAAGACATCAAGCTGAGGTTTAAATCTGAAAGTGCACCATGCAACTATTGATTCTGTTGAGTCAACTCAGAGTTAAATTAATGTTTCATTCTTTGTTCGGATCTTTTGCCTGCATGCATCAACGTCGATACAGGTCATTGCCAAATATGAAGTGCCAGATCTGGTAAAACATGAACGCGCCTTTCCTTTCATACACTAGCAAAGTGTAAGGGGTTATGGGATTGATCTTGATGGGAAGATTACTATCACTGAGAGATGGCCAGACATGCCGCTGTGGGGAATAAAGTGTTAAAGTTCGTTCTCACAACAGTACCACAGTATACCATGTGCTGTGTTTGTTCCTGCCATTTTTCTGATGATTGATACAATAACCTACCCCTACAGCGTGGGATTCACTAGCCGTTTGCTATTAAACGAAGAAGCAGCAAAGACTACTAATGTATGGGACTTTGTCGGTAACTTTTGTCATTGCTATGGCCACCATCAGCTGTTCCTACACAGACGTGGCGGTCAATTTTCTAAATATTTCAACTTTTGCCGCTGTGTAGATTAATTCTGAAAGTGTGTCATTGTTATTATTACTTGGGATTGTGGTCAGGAATAGAGGAATATGTTGGTCTTTAACTGCATTTCTTTAATGCATTCCTGCATTGGGCTCACACATTTACTCTGAACTCTGCTACTTCATAAGCCATGGTGTACGTTTCTCTCTGCCTCTCGCTGAATGCAGTGGACCAATCACAACAGACTGGGTCATCAGCAAAGCAAATTAGCCTCACGCAAAGGAGGGGTTTGGGAACAAATGAATCACTGAACAAATCATATGGGAGTCGTTGAGATAATTAGGTAAAAATAAATGCATTTTATTAGACAATGAAAGTGTTTTTTGATCTTGTAAGCATATTAGCCTGTTGTTGGAGACCCCCGAAACCAGAATATGACCTTTTTTAATGCATAATAGGGTCTCTTTAAGTCATTTATAAATATATTGTTTGCTATAATTTAATTAAAATTGTAATGACATTTAAAATAGCAGATGTTGTTAGTAATTTAAGATAAATTAAATTACATTCACTTTGATTTATTTATTTAATTAATTTACATACAGTTTTGGTATGTTTTGAATTTAAATATGTATTTAAATGAATCATAGTTATTGATGAAAAATGTATTATATTCAAATTGTTACATTTAATTTGTTTAAGTGACTTGTAGCACTTTTAGAATTTTTTAATTTTTAATTTTAGCGTTAATCAACCCTTCGAGCTTTATTTCAAGAATTTAGTATGTAAAGTCCCTATGTACAAATACTATGTTTTCATTTTAATTTAGACACAATTTTATAGAATTGAAATAACCTCACTTAAAAAATCGTGGTCGATACGCTAGATATTTCAATTGCTGATTTTGCCATTTTTACTCCATTTTTACTATGTAATTTTATTGTAAAAAGTTGCACTTAAATAACTATATTTGTTTGTAGACTTTTAATATCAGAATTAACATAATCGACAATAATAAATGTAATCAGCATTCGATATACATTACTGCTTTAAAATATTTGTGATTTGTCCAAATGGCATGTAACCGGCATGCAACATTGGCCAAAAACAAGGTGTTTCCTTATAATATGTACCCGTGGTACATTCTAGTACTTGTTAGATTTAAATACTTCAGAAGTCTGATATAATATAATAAATAAATATAATTAGCATTGGATAGAATTGTATTATGCGTCACTTCAAAATATACATCATTACACCATGATACTGAATATTTATCATGTCCAAATACTGTATTTCTACAGTAATATGTCTAGGGTAAAAAGGTATATCTGATATATTGTTAGTCTAAGCTGTACCAGAAGTAATTTTAATATAATAAATAACTAAAATCTACATTGGGTAGAATTTTTATGCAGTATATTAGTATTTGTTATTACACCATCATACATATAATTTGATATAACCACATTACATATAACCAGCATCATTTGCCATAATATTATACCTTTATCGGATATTTTTTGAAAAATATCAGGTCGTCAAAATATGGAAAAGAAAGAAAGAAATGTGTCGACTTTTGGAACTTGTTGTTAGTTTAAGTTGCAGTAGAAGTCAGAGCTCTGGCTTTCAGCACTGTTTGCCTTCTAGCTTTAATAGTCCCAGTGCGGGCCTGTCAGACGGAAAGATGATCAGCTGCAGAGACGAATGAGGCCCAGAGAGTGACATGAGGCAGAAGACAGACTTCAACTGCCTGAAAGGAGGAGATGTGGACAGAGGAAATCGTAAAGGTCTTTCATTTGGACTGTTTTCAAACATGCTTCACTGGATTCTTCTACACTGAGAGTAATGGATGGAGAGGGAACAAGCACTTTCAGTTGAAAAACGACGGTAGATTAGGATTAAAAAAAAGTACTTTTAAAAAAGCTACAAATATGAGAAGTGAAAAATTCCAAATATGATATTTAATTACTGAAGAAGACGTCTTAGAATTTATACTATCTGTAGAATTGGGGCAGCACGGTGGCTCAGTGGTTAGCACTGTAGCCTCACAGCAAGAAGGTTGCTGGTTCGAGTTCTGGGTGGGCCAGTTGGCATTTCTGTGTGAAGTTTGCATGTTGGCATGGGTTTTTCCTTAGTGTGCTCCGCTTTTCCCCACAGTCCGAAGTCAATTGGATGAACTAAATTGGCAGTAGTGTATGAATGAGTTTGTTTGAATGGTTCCCATTACTGGGCTGCGGCTGGAAGGGCATCCGCTACGTTAAACACATGCTGGAATAGTTGGTGATTCATTCTGCTGTGGCGACCACTAATAAATTAGAGACTAAGCCAAAGGAGAACGAATGAATGAATCTGTAGAACTCATGAAACCTTGTTATTAGCGACACTGGTGGCCATTTAGTGAACTGCTGCTAGCAGTTTATTCTTCATGCTCACTCTCTTAAAGATCATACACCCGTCACAATGCAGCAAGTTTTAGCCCAGCACAGGTATCATTTTGACATCCTGCTCCATGTTGTTTAAATAGCTAGTGTATTTGCATCTGTTTGTGTGCCCATGGGTGTGCTGGTGTGTTAAGGCACATTTTGGCACATTGCTATTTTGAGACAACTGGAATAGGCCACACCTTTGACCAACTAAAAGCTGATCTAAAGTCAATGGCACAGTGCTATTTGTGGCTTATTACACACACAGGGATGCGCAGCAGCACAAAAGTATTTTTAATTATAAACAAATAAAGGATTAAAATGTAAAAGATTTTTGTTTTATTTATTATTATTAAATTATTATTGTTTACATAAATATAAAATCCAATACTTCTTCCCAGGCCTTCTTCACCATGAGGAGCTTTGGTGGAGTCTAGCTCATTCCATAGATGGTCTGCTTGCATGCTTTATCATCGCACATGAACAGATCCATTTCCTCATTAGTTAAGCATTTAGTTTTTCCACTTATAAAGGACTCCATGGCGTCATGGCGTGAACTCAACTCACTTTTAGGGAGAATGGGAGATTGGCTTAAAGCACTTTACACTCATTACAAGAGTAAAAAAAAATCCTTTAGACCATGCGCTTGGCATGCTGACCAATTTTCCATTTGCAAAATAGCAAAAGCAGTTTCAGACACGACCTTTTTGCAATGCGCCATGCGTTTTAGAACATACACTTAAATTGTTAAATGAAACATTATTAAGTGCACCAATATGCTCATTGGGTATATGCTAATGAGGGCTGGTTTCCTGTTATGTTCTGTCCTCCAATTTACTTTAACACACCTACCAGGAAGTTTCTAGTATGGCTGCGTCCGAAACCACATGCTTCCTTAATATATAGTATGCTAAAGTCAGTATGCGAGCCGAGTAGACTGTCCGAATTCATAGAATTGCAAAAATCAGTATGTGAGAAGTACCCGGATGACTTACTACTTCCAGCGAGATTCTGGAGTGCGCATCCCATGAACGCTGCTCTATCCCATGATGCCTCGAGAGAGAATTCATGAATGGGAGTCATATCGATGAATGGGAGTGAAGCTACGCAACTGACGCAGGTAGCTCACGTGACCATGACAAAATGTTGGATGTAGTACGTCTGAATTCCATTCATATTTTTCACATTCATACTGTTTAAAACGTACTAACAGGCGAGCAGTATGTTTAAATTCAAATGCAGTGCCTACTGAGTAGTAGGCAGTTTCGGACGCAGCCTATATCTAGTAAAAGCTTGATTAGCTGGTTCAGGTGTGTTTGATTAGGGTTGGAACTAAACTCTTCTGGGCACCGGCCCTCCAGGATTGAGTTTGAGCACCCCTGATATATACTATCTGTAGGATTCAGGAAACCTTGTTATTAGCGACACCGGTGGCCATGTAGGGAACTGCTGCTAGGAATGTTTGCTCTCGTAAAGATATTAGGTCATATCATACACCTGTCACAATGCAGTGACAGGGACGTGTTTTTGTTAGTTTTAGCCCAGCACAGGTATCATTGTAACATCCTGCAGTAAGTTGTTTAAATAGCAAATGCATTTACGTCTGTTTGTGTGCCCATGGGTGTGCTGGTCTGAAAAGAAGGTGTGTTAAGGCACTTTGTTGGTGCTTTATTATTTTGAGGCAGCTGAAATAGGCCACATCATTGACCAACTAAAATGTAATGTAATGTGTATTTATATAGTGCTTTTATCGTGTATGGCCATACACCCAAAGCGCTTCACAATCATGAGGAGGGGGTATCTCTCCACACCAACACAAGTGAGCAGCATCCACTTGGATGATGCGACGGCAGCCACAGGACAACGGCACCAGTGCGCTCCCCACACACCAGCTATAGGGGGAGTGAAGAGACAGTGATAGAACCAGTTCAGTGGATGGAGATAATTGGGCCATGATTGGTTAGGGCCGATAAAGGGAATTTGAAAGCTGGTCAAAAGTTGATGGCACAGGGTTTTTTTATATTAAACCTAGAGAGATGCACAGCAGCACAGAAATATCTTTAAATATGGACAAATATAGGATTATTATTGTCTATACAAATATAAAATCCACTACTTCCTCCCACTTCCTCAGGGGCTTGGTGGAGTCTAGCTCATTCCATAGATGGTCTGCTCCAATGCAATCTCACGGCAATTCATAACTTTTTGATTTAGTGGGTAATTCGTATGATCTATTTCGTACAATTTAGTACAATTTGTTCATCACCTAATGATGGTCAAGTTTAGGGGCGAGGTTGGGTGCCACGCCTCTTTTTTAAAATTGTACATTTTTGGTACAACTGAACTTGTACGAATTAGCCACTAAACTGAAAAAACTTAAAATCCTTTCAATTTCTCGTGAGATCAGGCTGTCTGCTCGCTTGCTTTATCCTCGCACATGGGCAGATTCATTTTCTCATTAATGAAGCATTCATTTTTTCCACTTATAAAGTCTTATACTTATAAATAGCAAATTTGTCATAGCACAACCTCAATTGATTCTTAAAGAGAATGAGAAATTAACATAAAAAGCATGTTACACCCAAAACACAATCACAACTTATTACGAGAAAAAGAAAAACCCTTTTAGACCATGCACTGATCGTGCTGACCATTTTTCCCATTTTCAAAATAGCAAAAGCAGATTCAGACATGCCCTTATTGCATTGTGCTGTGTTTTAGACCATACACTTAAATTGTTAAAATACTAAAATACTTATTAAACGTTAAGTACACCAATATGCTAATTGGGTATATGCTAATGAGGGCCAGTGTGTTTAACTCAAATTTGCTTTAACACACCTGCCAGGAAGCTTCTAGTATATCTAGTAAAAGCTTGATTAGCTGGTTCAGGTGTGTGATGAGGGTTGGACCTAAACTCTCCAGAGCACCGGCCCTCCAGGATCGAGTTCAGACACCCCTGATATATACTATCTGTAGGTTTCAGGAAACCTTGTTAATCCATCCATAACTCATTATGAGAATAAGAAAAACTGTTTTAGACCATGTGCTGGGTGTGCTAACCATTTGTCCCATTTTCAAAATACCAAAAGCTGATTTATTAATTGTTATTACGTGCACCAATATGCTAATTGGGCATATGCTAGTGATTAAGAATTATTATCTACACTGTAAAAAATCTGTACGGTGTATGGTGTATAGACCGTCATATTGGGGTGATATAAACACACCCAGTCCTTTTTTTTCAATTTAGCAACATAAAAACAGTGGACCAATTGGATCGGTTTTCAGATCAACCGCAACTTTACGGAGGAGTGCGGCCCCCCCGCCCACCAACTTGATTGACAGCTGCGCGTATTAACATGTCCCGGTAGTCACGTGTATAATCATATCAACAAGAGAGGACGAGCGCAAAGCAACCGGTAATAAAAGGTGTGTTCAGTTCGCTAGGATCATCAATCATCATCAAATGTGATCAAGAGCAAGTTTCACATATTTAAAATGTTTTAAAACAGTGCATGTGTGTAATGAAGTACAGCGATTTAGCTTAGCTTTACTTCATCAGTACAGCTGCGTGTCAGGACAATTATAAAGGTAGGCGCTTCAATCCCGGTTTGTGGACGTTAAATCAGGTTTATTTTGTTCATTAACATAACAGATATTCATACAGC
Organism: Danio aesculapii; assembly: GCF_903798145.1. Classification (NCBI taxonomy): domain Eukaryota; kingdom Metazoa; phylum Chordata; class Actinopteri; order Cypriniformes; family Danionidae; genus Danio; species Danio aesculapii. The sequence continues at coordinate 21,721,934 of NC_079459.1, read as the reverse complement.
AGTGGATATTAACCTGTATCCTGTCACATTTGCGTGCAAAAAGAGTGCAAAGCTAAACGGGCGCTCTGTGTGTGTGTGTGTGTGTGCGTGCGTGCGTGCTGCGGTGTGTGTGTGCGCCCGTGAATTAGAATTACATTCTAAGAATAAGAACCATCTAACAAATAACTTTTAGTATGCAAGAAATTACTAAGTATTTGATTGTAATTACTATTACGTACTTAATAACTTGTATTAAAAGTAATTTGGTCTATAATCTGATGTGAAATATGGATTTTCTTGTTGGATTCTGCTTTAAGTCTAGGCTGGTCTATGTGATTTGGTTTGTGTTGAGTCACATCTGTCGGGTCAGGGGGTCCATCGCAGCTCTTTTTCCAGCCTGTCTTTGAAAACATGAGAGACAAAACCTGCACATCAAAGAAGCAAACTTTCCCGGAGGTGTCGGATGTTTTTAATGCGGTGATGGCACTTGAGTTGTGCTGCACTGTCTTCTCAGTTTGAGCCTTGCCAGATGCTGAGATGAAAAATTCACCTCAGTGTTAAGAGCACACTAGTGTAGCTGCTAGAATACAAACCAGCTACTTTTTTAAACCACTTTTTTAAACCATTTTTCAGTAAGAAAAATAAATTTAAGTTGAATGCATGCTTAAATGAATCTCCTTTTTTGAGTTTTATTAAAAAAAAAACTGTTTGATTTGAGTCAAAAAAAAAAAGATTATTTACTTGGTCTGTGCACCTTGAGCTTAGCAAAATATGTAAATTTCCAGCTGCTATCACGAGTAAAAATAAATGGCTGGGTAGAAATGAGGGTGGAAACACGCAGAATACTAACCATAATATATAAATATAACAAGATCCCCTCCCTGTTTCATTAGATGAGTGAAATCTGAGTGACTCATTTTTTCGCACATATCTAGAAAAAGTCTTATCAAAACTAAGTTACAGAATTGCCAATAATCTCAAAATGTGAAGTAAAAACATAACAGTTTGACCTTGTGAAATTATGCTACATACATGTAAAGCACACTTGCAGAAAACAGTTGATAGAACAAAATAGCTAATTGATTCTCTGCCAGTAGATGGCGCTTATAGATCATTAATAACCCCATTATGAAAACTGAGCTGCTCTGAGTGTTTTGCTCTTTATTAATGCATGAATGACATTTACAGAATGTTGGCTTACCAACTTTGTGGACTACGTTGTGAACAGTGGGTGACGTCACTTCCCAATACAAACACAACCATTAAAATAGTCATTTGATTGACAGGTTTTGTTGTTGACGTCGGAAATGTAAATGCAAAAAGGATTTGCGATTCCATTTAAATATTCGCAGGTTACATGCAAGACGCAGAGAAAAAGAAAAGCAAATGTTGCTATTAATATTACTATTTATATTTCAGGTTCATAGCTCGTAAGAGCTATTTGAATTGTGGCAGTCATTGTGTGTTCGTGAAAGTGTAAATGCAAATGGTAATGAGGGATTTGCAATTGCATTTGGATTGTCACAATTTATGCATCCATATGTTGAAAATGCAATTAAAAATCAAATTTGCAAGTGCATTTGAAAATTGTCAGGAATGTCCTTTTATACCAATACTTTGAAGTACTACACGGTAATAATAATAATAATAATTCCTAACATTTGTATAGCACTTTTCTGGACACTCAAAGCACTTTACACATTTTTGGGGGAATCTCCTCATCCACCACCAGTGTGCAGCATCCACCTGGATGACACGACGGCAGCCATATTGCACCAGACTGCAGACCAGCTGATTGGTGGAGAGGAGACAGAGTGATGAAGCCAATTATGACATGGAGATGGTTAGGAGGCCATGATGGACAGAGGCCAGTGGGCAAAGTTGTTGCCCAGTTGGCAAAAACCCCTACTCTTTTTCAGAGGACATCCTGGGATTTTTAACAGTTTAACGTCTCATCCGGAAGACGGAGCTCACTGAGCAGTATAGAGTCCTCATTAATATACTGGGGTGTTAGGATCCACACAGACTGCAGGTTGAGCGCCCCCTGCTGGTCTCACTAACACCACTTCCGCACCAACCTAGCTTTCCCATGTGGTGTCCCATCCAGGTACTGACCGGGCGCAGCCCTGCTTAGCTTCAGTGGGCAACCATGTGAGAGTTGCAGAGAGCTAGCTGCAGGCAGTAAAAATGATTACAGTTGGAAAAAAAAACAGAGGGCCGACACAGTGGCGCAGTAGGTAGTGCTGTCGCCTCACAGCAAGAAGGTCGCTGGTTCGAGCCTCGGCTGGGTCAGCTGGCGTTTCTGTGTGGAGTTTGCATGTTCTCCCTGCGTTCATGTGGGTTTCCTCCGGGTGCTCCGTTTTCCCCCACAGTCCAAAGACATGCGGTACAGGTGAATTGGGTTGGCTAAATTGTCCGTAGTGTATGAGTGTGAGTGTGTTTGGATGCTTCCCAGTGATGGGTTGCGGCTGGATGGGCATCCGCTGCATAAAAACAAGCTGGATAAGTTGGCGGTTCATTCCGCTGTGGCGGCCCCGGATTAATAAAGGGACTAAGCCAAATAAAAAATGAATGATGAATGAATGAATGAAAAAAAACAGCAGCTGTGGTTGCCAGAAATGTTAAACTGTTAAAAATACAGTAGACACAGTAAATACAGTAGTAAATACAGTAGTAAATACGTAAAATACATTTAGAAATTTTATGGTGAATTACCGTATTTTGTAAAAAAAAACAACTTCTAAATGAATAAATTATCATACACTAATGTTTTAAAGTACTAACATCTACACAACATAACTTTGTAACACAGACAACAACACAATATGCATGTGTGGTTGAGAAAGTCATATGATGAACCACTGCTCATCACAAAAAAATGTGTCATGCAGGAAACAGTAATAGCATGAATTGATGATTATTCACCGTATATTAAGGAAACTTCCCGTTAACCAGGTTAAGAATTTTTACTGTAGCAAATTTACATTTTCCTTTTCTGTTGAAATCACTGACCTTTTTTACAGTGGGCCTCAAATGCTTGTAAATATGGATTGCAATCATTCAGGTGTTAATGAATCACCCAAGGGCAAGCGTGTCTGTGTGTCTTCTTGGTCAGGATCAGACAGATATTGTCATCATTGGGTTCTGTTGGCAGCTCTGTTCTCCTGAGCCGCCGGTTTGATGGATCCTGCATGGCTCTTTCAGCTCATTAGAGATCTTTGTGAACAGACGTCTGCTGATTTATGCACGCCGGCTTTCATTAATTATGCCGTGTGTCATTTAAGCAGATTAGTTATTTTGAACCTTTTTTTCCATTGGGTTGTCTTGATTTGAAAACTAAAAGAGTTTAGTGTTTTTTCCTTGTTAATTAAAGGAACAGTTATTATAACCTCAGGGTTATTCGAGTTTGAACTAAAACATACACTGCAAAAAATGCTGGGTTCCACACTAACCATTTGTGTTGTGAAAATATGAAGGAATTAAGTTAACTTAGTTAAATTAGTTTTTACAAATCTAAGTGGACTGAACATAAAACAATTAAGTTGTCTCTTCAAAAAACTCAAGAATTGTGTTGTTTCAGCTCATTTTGAATAAGTAGTTTAAACAAACAGCAAACGTCTGTAAAAGTAAAAACATAGTTGCTAAAGATATTTATATACACATGCTTTCATTTAGTATTCACTAATGGAAATATTAGTAAATTATGTTACATAACAATTAACTAATAATCACATGACGTAATTTACAAAAAAATAAAAAACACAACAAAAATACTTAACTTTTAAATTAAAAATGTATTAAAAAGAATGAAATTCAAATTTAAATTAAATTAAAAGGAATTTGAAATAAAAAGCCAAACTCTTTATGAAAACTTAATAATGTCCAATTGTAAACATTTTAAATTTCTTGTCTATAAATCATAAATAAAACTGCTGAATTGTTACAGTTTTTAATGATTTCTTTTATTGTATATAGACCCTATGGACCCATTTTCGGGTTTCTTGAAGTCGTCATAGTTGGGTAAACTTAGAGAAAATAGAATTTTATTTGCATTTCAATTGGCTCATATAACAAAACAAAAACTCTCTGACAATGTGTTCATGACTTCAAAAAAAGGGGGGGGATTAGTGTAAGACAGATAACAACAGCCAAAAGAGAGAACAACGACAAATTTAATGTCCCGCCCAGAGACCCTGCATAAAGTGTAGCTTTATAAACTTACTTTTTTTTTTTTTTAAACAATCTAAAGATTAAAAGAATTTAAGATGCTGGTGTTGCAAACATACTGAATTTTATGTTGTTGCAGTGGTCTAATTTCATCTTTTAGACAATTTTTTTATTTGAATATTGTTGCAGTCATGCTCATTTTGGTGAATAAGTTATTAAAACACTGTTTTGTATTTTTATGACTGATTATTTGAAGTATAGCACTGTTAAAGTATAATTTTTATGAATTTTATGTAACTTTCCACAATATTTATGTACAGTTCCATATTAAATATTACAAGCTCAAGAAAAAAATAACAGACGTTAAATTACAGAAATTTCCTGTAACCTTTTAATTACGGTAAATTTCTGTAATTTAACAGCGGTTGTTTTAATTTTTTCTGGCATCCCAGCTGCCGAAGAAAAAAAAAAAGTAAAATAATGGAATTTTTTACAGTTTATATATTATAAACCAAGTATTGTACTACTAAATGCCTATTTTAAGGGTTTATTTATTATAACAAAATGCTGAAGTTTGATCAGAGTGCAGTAAGACTTACTTGATTTTCTTTTATTGAGTTTTATTTACATTTATTTTGAAATTTTGTCCCTATTTGATACCCTATTTTGTGTTGACAGGATTTTTTTAAATATCATATGATAATCTAAATTAGATCATCTTTATTTTATTTTATTTTATTTTATTTTATTTTATTTTATTTTATTTTATTTTATTTTATTTTATTTTATTTTATTTTATTTTATTTTATTTTATTTTATTTTATTTTATTTTATTTTTCACTCCGTGTTTGGTTAACCCTAGCTTCATTTACTGATGATTTGACAAATAATCACCAATATTCAATTTAAAATAATTATAAGTAATATTCTTCAACCAAAATTGTTCAGCGCCACCAATATGGGTGCTTAAATGATGACAGAATGGTTTAAATGCAATAAAAATCCCTCATGCAGACCCTTTGATGTGCGTATTCAAATAAGTGTCAGAGATCAAGTTTTAAATCATTCATATTCATGAAAGAAGTACTTGAGCAATGATCCAGATGACATGAATCATTCGGAGATAATGACGGCGACAGTGAGGAAACTGGAAAAGGCCAATCCACAGAATTATGCAGCAGAAACAACAATGCCTCGTCACTTTCCTTATTAATTTACTCAAGGAATAATCAAGGTATTTACATATTAATTTATGCTAATTGGCTCTTGTGAGCAATGTTTAGCTCGGGCCTGTCGAACGCTATAGAAGCGCATTAGATGGACATGCAGGGGTTTCTTTTTGGCAGACGCTTTCTTGGCAAAGTGACTTTGAGGGAAAAGAAAGTTTGCATTACGTAAGTGGCAATTACTAAAGCAGGTAGCTGAGGTTAAACGGCTCAATCCCTTGTACCAATGAGAACGTAATTCAATTACAAACTAAGTGGCCATTCAGTCACAGTGTTTGATACAAGTCAAGTATCGTAGAAATACAAGTACAGGGAAAATTAGTTTGTTAAGTAAGAGGTTATTTTTGTTTAGATGATATATTTAAAGGAATGAAGTAACTCAACATACGTTTACAAGTATACTTCATTCATTTAAATATATCATCTAAACAAAAATAACCTTATATATTGTTATTTATGGTAAGTCTTGTGTAAATATTATCTATTTATGATTATATCTACTTAATTATTTTTAGAAGATGCATTAACTTGACTTTATTTTAATAAAACACTATATATATAGTTTTGATAAGACTTTTAAATATTTAAATAATTTTAATACGCATTACTCAATAAAATTAAATTAAATTCAAGTTTATTTGTTCATAATGTATTTGAACAAGATATATTAAATGTCAATGCGAAAATGAAGCATTATAAATGAAAATAGGAGTTATGTAACCAAACATAGAAACAAACAGATAAAGCCTCTTTCTATCAAAATGTCTGGTGCATTAAGACAGGAGGAGTCTGTCCAACAGGTGTTTTGTCATGCATCATACCATTATGTGATTGTATGTATGTCATGCATCATACCACTATGCACTGTGTGTATGCTTTACTAAAAAGATAGGTCTTTAATCTAGTTTTGAACTTATAGAGTGTGTCTGAGCCTCGGACATTATCAGGAAGGCTATTCCAAAGTTTAGAAGCCATAAATGAGAAGGCTCGACCTCCTTTAGTAGACTTTGCTATTCTGGGTACTACCAGAAGCCCTGAGTTTTAAGATCTTAAAGAGCAATGCATATGATAATAATGTAAATAACAGTATTAGTAAATAATAGTATTGATGCTTATTTATTTATTATAAACTTGACAGTTGACTATTATTTTAATCAAATATTTATTTCATTTAATTTCAGTTTAATAAAATGTTTCAATTGATGAGACCTGATAAGACATCTCTTTAATGATGTCTCTTAAAGCTTTTTTCATGAAATAATACAACAGTCATTTTTTAGACAACACAAATCCAATGTTTTAACTTCAGTTCAGAAGAGTACAAAAAAAATCACGTTTTTATATGAAAATATTTGTTATTTTGACTAACTGTACTTTTCTTATGGAAAAACGTTCTTCTAGTAAAGTGTAGATTTGTAGTTTATCTTTTAAGCTTTAGTTAATGGAATAGTTTACCCAACAATAAAAATGACCCCATAATTTACTCAAACTTAAACTGTTCACTGTGCTTTGAACACAGTTTTAAATTTTATTCTGGCTCTTCCATGCTGTATTATAGTGTTGGGTAGTGGCCCCTTTTTTTGAAGCTACCAAAAGCACATAAGTCTATCATCAAACTAAAGGCTGATTTATAGTTTTGCATCAAGCGCATGCGTATGGTCCAGCGTAGTGCTATTGGTCCGGCGTAGTGCTATTGCCTTAGCGTGATCGCATAGCTCTCGATGTGGCTGATGCCGACGCTGAAGCGCACCTCTCAAAAAATTTAACTACACATTGCAAGGACGCGTAGCGCAAGCTCTATGATTTGTCGGCTTGGTAGCTGTGATGAGTGTGGTCGGTGCTGAGAGCTGTGAGCCCGATAAAGCGATTGTTTACAAGTGTCGAGTCCCGTGAAGGAGCTCCAGATGGAAACTTTTGTTTACCTTATGATTAAAGTTGTTGCATGTCCGCCGTTTCCCACCTCTGAATGAGCGGCTTTTAGCTACTCGTAGCGTTCAGAATAACAAAACACCCGTGAAGAAACACGACACAGAGGAACATAAAAACTTACTGCCAGCTAGTGTTTTGGTAGTGCTATTGCAGAGCAACACAAACAGCATGCAGAAGTATTAATGCATGACTACGCGCAAGGCAGGCGCCGTCTGTCATGCCGATCACTCAAGGCAGAAGTGTAATTCAGCCTTAACCCATACTCCGCCAGGGGGTTAACACATATCTTATGAAGCACATTGATGTGTTTTTGTAAAAAGAAAGTGTCATTCATTTTTAAATTATAAACTCAAATCACTTCAGTGGTGGCGTGTTCTAGACAACGACTGACCCCTGACTCAACGTATGATCCAATTCATCGCAGAAGCTCTGGGAATAGACTCTTCTCGAGAGAACCACTTACAGTCTGCATGCCACAGAAAAGAATGACCAACAAGAAAACCAGTTGGCTTATTCTTCAGTTATGAATGCATGTTACACAATGTGTCACACATCGAGTCAGAGAACATGCATTCAGCTGCTGCCAGAAGTCGGTGATTTGAGTTTATCATTTAAAAAATTACAAACATTTTTGTTGCAAAAACATATTTATTCGCTTCAAAAGACATGGTTTAACCACTTGGTGGCGTGTGGATTAGTTTTAATTGTGTGTTCACACCAGATGCGGATGAAGAAATAAGCGGGAGTGATTTACATGTTAAGTCTATCCAAAGATAAGGATAGACATGCAGTGCGGTTTGCGTCAAAGAGGAACCGCAAATGACTCGATAGCAGCAAATGACACATCGCCAATTTAGCATTTGGCTTGCGCAAATTGCTTGAGTTTAAAAATCTGAACTTTGGCAAAATTTTGTGCCGTGTTAACCAATCAGGAGCATGCTCTAGTAGCATCTGTCATCCAGTCAGTAGCTTGATCTTGTAGCGGTCGTCATCCACTGTAACTCTGAAGGATGTGATGGACCCAGACATGGCATAGAACAAGTCCATGCCATTTTCCAGCCTTCGATAACAGATAAAACACTGCTACCCTCTCAACAAAATCGGTAGTTTTGCTATGAAACTGGGATGATTTCACATCTGTTATGAAGTGAATTTCATGTGCGAATGAAGTAAACTTCACATGACAAGCTATCATGACAAGCATCTTAAATGCTCAAGCATCTAATTATACATGAATGTTATGATTTACTCCCGAAAGGCATGTCTGGTGCAAATACCCCATAAGATGGATTTATGTGCTTTTTGGAGGCTTAAAAAATGGTCACTATCCAGCACCGTAATTAAAAAAGAAAGATCCAGGATCAAATTGTCTGATTGAAAAAAGGTATATGCACCAAGGAAGGCTTGAGGGGGAGGAAATTATACAGGGGGTACTTTATTATTATTTTTGGGTGACTTATTCCTTCAACTATAATTTCCCAAAGTTTTTTATGGACTAAATATGGTTTCTTCCTAAACACCATTTAGAATCTTATTTTTAAGACTGCTCATTTTTAGAAATTTTTTTAGTCATTAGTGATTTTTAGCAGAACTGGAAATCACATTAGTGATCTGTGAGACATTCGCTGAACTTAGTAAGACTTGATAATAGTGCAGTAATAGTTGCTTCATTTTTCTTCAGATTTATTTTCATTTACTTTAAATGTCAGTCCCTATTTGGGACCCTGTTTGTGATGATAGGTTTGTTTATAAATATCATATGCAAATCTAAATGACATGTTTTATTTCATTTCTTTACAAATTAAATTAAATTTTATTTTATTTTATTTTATTTTATTTTATTTTATTTTATTTTATTTATTTATTTATTTATTTATTTATTTATTTATTTATTTATTTATTTATTTATTTTATTTTATTTTATTTTATTTTATTTTATTTTATTTTATTTTTATTCCGTCACTGTTTTGTAACCTTTATTTTGTTGACCTTTACTTAAGACTTTTAAGACAAATTTCTGTGATCTGCGCTCATACGTATTTTGTGTTGATATATATTTTTAAATATCATATGATAATCCAAATTTTATTATTATATATATCTTTTTTTTTTCATTTATTTTATTTAATTTGATTCAGTCACTGTTTTTAACCTCTATAGTTGACCTTAAGACTTTTAAGATAAATTTCTGTGATCTGTGCTCATACCTATTTTGTGTTGATCTGTTTTTTAAATATCAAATATCAAATATCATTTATTTAATTTAATTTAATTTAATTTAATTTTATTTTATTTTATTCATTTTCTTTCCGGCTTAGCTCCTTTATTAATCTGGGGTCGCCACAGCGGAATGAACCGCCAACTTATCCAGCATATGTTTTACGCAAGGGATGCCCTTCCAGTTGCAACCCATCACTGGGAAACATCCATACACATACATACACACTCATTCACACACATACACTATGGACAATTTAGCTTACCCAATTCACCTGTACCGCATGCCTTTGGACTGTGGGGGAAACCGGAGCACCCGGAGGAAACCCACGCTTCACATCCTTTTATGTGAAGCTGCTTTGACACAATCTACATTGTATAAGCGCTATACAAATAAAGGTGAATTGAATTGAATTGAACACGGGGAGAACATGCAAACTCCACACAGAAACGCCAACTGACCCAGCCAACTCAAACCAGCGACCTTCTTGCTGTGAGGCGATCATGCTACCCACTGTGGCACCATGCAGCCCTTATTTTATTTTATTTTATTTTATTTTCTCTGTTTGATACCTCTTTATTTTTTATGACTGTTGTAAAATCCCAAATATCACCATGTCTTTCTAACAGTTCACTGACCACATTTCAGTGATCTGTGCTCATACCTTCTTATTTAGCTGAACTGGACATCCCACTGCTAATCTGTGAGACATTCACTGGCCTGACAATGAAGAATTGCCTCAGAGGTTTCTGGCGATGAGCCTCGCGATTAGAAATCTGATCTGCATGCTCATTACATGTGGAGGCATCGCTTCCTTAACCACATTAAAACAATGAATATGCATCACACAGCCCGAGGGCCATTCATAAAAATGCATCCCAATGTTAAACGCTTACTTTAATAACCTTTACCTCAACCCTCGAATGACGACAACACAACCAAAAACCCAACGCAGCACACCTGTTGTTTGTTAGATGTGACGAAATTGCCAATGAATTGCCCTCTGGTCCAACACGTATGCAATCAATATCACGTCGGCCATATGAATTAGCAATTACGTCTGAACTTTTCGCTCTGGGGGATCTGTGGCATGGCATTTGAAAAACAAAATGATTAAACATTGCTTCTTTCTTTTTTATTCTTCCCTGTATAGCCTTTCTTTCCATTTTTGTTTAATCATTTTATTGAACGTAAAGCATGGCTGAGTTTTTAAAGCAGGAGGTATCAGATGCCGAAAGTACAAAAGAAACTAATTATAAACAAGATACAAAAAAACTGTGGTGAAAAATAAGTCTGTGGGGCTGCAGGATATGAAATCCGATGTTTGTTTACCTGCTGGTTTTGTTCAGGTTCTGTCATTTCTGATTCCGTGAAATGGTTTGTGCACTAGGTTTTAAATTAAAGGTTTGGTTCAAGCCCGAAATTAAAATTCAGCCTCTTGTTTAGTAAAGACTTCAGTTCAGTCTTTGGAAGACAAATATCAAAAGAAAGAAATTGACAAGGAAAAAATGTTTGAAAGTTCCAGGTTTGTAATGAGAATGATTTATGAATTTATTGTTTACTGCAGAGATGGTTGTCTGTGGACAGCATGGTGGTGCAGTGGGTAGCGCTCTTGCCTCACAGCAAGAAGGTCGCTGGTTTGAGCCTCGGCTGGGTCAGTTGGGATTTTTGTGTGGAGTTTGCATGTAGGGCTGCAAGATTCTGGCTAAAATGAGAATCACAATTTTTTTTGCTTAAAATCAAGATCGCGATTTTCTCACGATTCTGTAGATGTAAAATAAAGGTTAATATGAGTAGGATATTATTATTGTTAAATGTCAAACATATGGTAAAATAACAATAATAATATCAGGCTCATGTGTAGGTCTACTGTTGGTTAAAATGATAAGTTTCATTATTGCATTATATAGGCTAGAGTAGTTATGACCCTCTTAAACATTTATTTTCATGCACAACACTTTGTGTTCGTTAAAAAAATATATAAAAAGCATATCAAATGCTTGTCGTAATCATAACTCTAAAATGTGATATGATCATTTAAATGATGTGCGTATTTCAGCAGCTTTTAATTTTTTAAAAACCATTTTAAGGTCAAAATTATTAGCCCCTTTAAGCTATATATTTTTTCTGATAGTCTATAGAGCAAACCATCATTATACAATAACTTGCCTAGTTACCCTAACCTGCCTAGTTAATCTAATTTACCTAGTTAAGACTTTAAATGTCACTTTACGCTGTATAGAAGTGTCTTGAAAAATATCTAGTAAAATATTATTTACTGTCATCATGGCAAAGATAAAATAAATCAGTTCTTAGAAATGAGTTGTTGAGTTATTAAAGCTATCATGTTTAGAAATGTGTTGAAAAAAATCTTCTCCGTTAAACAGAAATTGGGGAAAAAATAAACAGAGGGGCTAATAATTCAGGGGGGCTAATAATTCTGACTTCAACTGTATGTATATATATATATATATATACAATTGAGAGTCCTACCTCCTAACTTAATTAGGAGTCCTAAAGGTTTGTTCATTTCCAGATTTTAGACTGTAAATAACAAATTAACATTTAAAAGCTGAAATCCAAGAGCAAAAAGATATTATATTGTCTATTAATTGCTCAACATGCTGAAGCATTATTATCAGGAGTTTGTACTCACAAAATTGGGTTGCCAGATCTTCAAAATGCACATCTTCTGACTACGGCACGGGTGAATTCTCACACTTATTTATAGCTCCTCGCAGGCAGTGTGACTATAAGAAATGATACTTCCCATTGAACCATCTTTATTTAAATGCAAGACATACATCTCTTAGACTGTTCCTTGTGTGTCAGCGATTATCTTTTTCATTATCTCATGCCGTAGGTCACAGAGACTTGTTTTGACTCATGTTTGTGCATATAGCAGATGATTTGCTTCATTTTTCCCCCACCCCCACCACATTCTTGCTCTTAATCTCTAGATTTGAGTCTTCGGGATCCACCAGACTGTAGTTGAGTCTGGTTTAATCTAGCCTGAGGTGTATGTACGTTATCATGTCGGCACTTATAAGCCTCACAGAGACAGTTATGGCTTCTTCACGTCAGAGCAGATAAACTGGTAGTCGGCGTAGCATTAGCATGTATAGAAAGTGACATGCTATCGCTCTTATCCTGTGTGTGCGATGTAAACAAGACTCCTAACTGATGTCTTTATGAAAGGTTGTCAGTGTTCAGCGTACCTGCTCTTTATCTTTGGATTGATGGAGCGCTCGGAAGTGACTAAACTCAGCTTGCTAGTAAGTAACAAGCTAATGTTTTGGATTAGATTAAAGGATTGGCATATACACTAATTAATTTAATTTAGCCAGTAAAAACAAGTTGTTACACCTGTTTATTTTTTTATACACAAATGGCCAAATGTTCTGGTATGATGTTGAATATCTTAAAAAATTAAAAATCTGTTTTCTTGTGTATATATATATATATATATTTGATATACAGTAATAATAATGAAACTTTGTAGCACAATTTGCCTATTAATTCAATGATTACATATGGCAAATACCATAATCACAGACAAAAAGATAATGATAAATGATAATGATAAACAATGATAAACCTAACATTTATTTGTTTAAAATTTATCTTAAGCAATTTAAAACCCTAACAGTTCTCAAAAAACAAAAGAGTTATAAGTATGTATGCAATTTTAGAATCATTTTCTTATTTATACTTTTTTTTTCAAGACGTTTGTTCCGTTGATGTTAATGTTAAAAAAAAGTAAGTACTGTATTCTTTTATTTTTGTATGTTAATGTTTTTGTTATGCAATAAAAAAGAGGTAATGTTTTGGACATGTTGTTGTGTAGTATGAAAGCATGTGTTTTTAATCATCATTTTTATCCCGTTTTAAGGGTTTGAGGGCTCTATTTAAACGGTCTAGGCGCAGTCTAAAGCGCATGGCGCAAAAGCATTAAGGGCCTGTCCAAATCCACTTTTGCTATTTTAAGGATGGAAAAATATGCTCTGCACCCCAGCGCATTGTCTAACAGGGTTGTGTTTATTCTCATAATGACTTGTGAGGTGTGATTTGAGAATAACATGCATTAAACCAATCGTAGTCTCGTCTCTCATTCCCTTTAAGAGTCAGCTGCGTCACGCCATGGCGCATTTGCTATTTACATGGTCGACTTTGGGAAAACTAAATGCTTCACTAGCGAGAAAACAGTTAAACAGATCATCTGTGCAAGGATAAAGAATGACCTCCTCCATTCAGCCTCTTTACTTTCTCTTTAATTTACTTTTAATCTTTACTTTACTCCTTTACCTTCGTGGATAAGGAAACGGTGGAAACTCACTCCACTGAAGACATTCATTATCCTACATATTTAATTTAGTTTGTTAAGCGCAAAGATTTGTTTCAAAACTATTTATAAATTCAGTTTTAATTTCCAACAAACAAATAAATGAACAATAATAATGAAGCGTGGTCAAAAAACTGAAATAAATCCAAACATATGTCCTATTCTTATGCCCCATATGGTGATGCATATCTAAACAAACAAATCTAAACTTGTTTTTATTAAAACAAATATAAATAATAAATAAAATAATAAATAAAAAGAAAAAAAAACACACCAGGTGCCACTCTTGTCAGCTGAGAACAGGAAACAGAGGCGTCAATTCACACAGGCTCATCAAAATTGGACAATAGCAGATTGGTAAAACATTGCCTTGTCTGATGAGTCTCGATTTCTGCTGCAACTTCGGATGGTAGGGTCAGAATTTGGCGTCAACAACATGAAAGCATGGGTCAATCCTGTCTTGTATCAGCGGTTCAGGCTGGTGGTGGTTGTGTAATGACATGGGGGATATTTTCTTGGCACACTTTTGACCCATTACTACCAATTTAGCATCTTGTCAACGCCACATCCTACCTGAGTACTGTTGCTGACCATGTCCATCCATTTATGACCACAGCAGGATAATGTCATGAAGCATGAATCATCTCAGACTGGTTTCTTGAACATGACAATGAGTTCACTGTACTCAAATGGCCTCCACAGCCAGCAGATCTCAATCCAATAGAGCACCTTTGAGTTGTCGTAGAAAGGGAGATTCACTTTATGGATGTGCAGCTTACAAATCTGCAGCAACTGAGTGATCCTGTCATGTCAATTTGGAACAAAATCTCTGAGGAATATTTCCAGTACCTTGTTGAATCTATGCCAGGAAGGATTAAGGCAGTTCTGAAGGCAAAAGGGGGTGTGTATGTTATTAGCCATGTTTCCATCCACCTGTTTTATGCATATTTTGGTATGATTCTAAAATGATACCGGTGTTAGTTATATTATCTATAAATTTAAGTTAACTTTAATGATTTAAATCTAATTGCTATATAAATGATCTTAATTCATTTAACTGCATTTAGAGAGATATTTCACTCTGAAAAAATATGGTTCACCAAAAAAGGAAAATTAGCTGTTAATTTAGTCACCAATCAAGACGAAGCTGATGTTTTTCTTCGGTAAAACATTAAAGAAGATGTTTTTATCTGAAACTATGATCCTTGGATATATATAAAATGCAAATAAACATTTCTTTCACGGACAAATCATTTCAGTGCTGTAATAATTTAGTTTTACCTGAGTATGTGTCTTTGACTGTCAAAGTGCCATTGATTCTCATTTAATAAGAACTAGATTGAGTTAAAAATCTTCAGTACTGTTCCACTGAAGGAAACAAAAGCCACTCAGATTCACTCCAAACATTCTAAAGCAACTATTCTAGTTTTCCCCATTGGCCGTTTAGTTGCTTACAGACGACAAACAAATTAATTTATGGCTTGAAACCAAGTTTGTTTGTTCTTTTATTTACCTGAACTAGAATCTGCCACCGCTGGGGTTTCATTGTCCTCAACGTCTGAATGACATTTTTTACGGGCCATAAAGGTTCACCGGGGTTTTCATTAATCCTCTGTCTTAATTGCTTGACTGGGTTACCTCACGTGTCACTTCCTATTAGCCGCGTTTGGATGTGTAATGTGCGGAAGACAAGATAATTGCAGAGAGATGGCTTGGGTAGTGCACAACACAGAGGAAAGGTTATTTGCATCTGTATGGAGCCCGGGTGCCATAGAGCTCCGAAAGTGTCACGTCTGAATGTACTGCTAATACGTTTAGCTTGAGTTAGACATGCAAGCTGTACTTTCCTAGCGGGCCTCCCAAGTGGCTATTTCATTCATTTCAATAGGAAGCAGGAATAGACGGTACTAGCATTTTAGCTTATACAATGGATGTGTGTGAAGAGTGAAATATATTCAGGAGCATGTCTGTGAATGTGAAAATAAAAAGTCCTTGTTAGTCCTTAAAAAATCTTTTAATATATATTTTAAAAAAATAATCCATTAAAAAGTATGAGCCATTTCAAAATAAGGGTCCCTGTGTTTTTTGCACTTGTTTGTAAATCAAACATCCAACTCTAAATGATTTTTAAAACACTGAAATTTGATTAAATGAGTGTGCATTCCTCATGTTAAAATTGTGATGTAAATGTTAGTTTCAAAATAAGAGTCCTTGTGTTTTAGTCCATAATTAAAGTTATTGTTAAACTACCAAATATTATGATTTTATTAAATAAGTCGAAAGGCTCTGTTGTTTTCTTTATAATATTTGTGATGTAATATGTCGAAGATTGCATATCATTTTCTGTCTTTTCAACGCAATCTCACAGCAACTTGTAACTTTTTGATTTAGTGACTAATTCGTTTGAATACGTACGATCTCATTCTTACAATTTAATATGATTTGCTTATCCCCCAATGACGGTAGGGTTGGGTGCCACGCCTCCTTTTTAAAATCGTACATTTTCGTATGACTCAACATGTACAAATTCTTACGAATTAGCCACTAAACCATACCTGCCAACACTACCGTTTTTCCCGGGAGTCTCTTGTATTTCAGACCCATCTCCTGCCACCCTCCTGTTTTGTCATTTGTCCTGTAATTTTACCACGCCCCTGGTAATACCCATTTACAATAAACACCATAAATACTGTGCATTACTGTGCAAGAATGTCTTTTTTGGTGTTGAATCATGTCAAAGTATATATAGAATATAGAATATATAGAGAAAATCTATATGTATAGAATTAGGAGTGTTTAGTTTAGAAAAAAATGTTTGTAAAAACTTTAATTCAGTCTTTTAAACTGTTGTACATAGCTTCTTTATTGCCTTTCCTGTCACATGAAAGAAAGACATAAATTTTGGTTAAATATACATACATACATACATACACACACACACACATACACACACACACACACACACACACACACACACACACACACACACACACACATATATATATCCCAGTAGATCAGCCGTTTCTGAAATACCAACAACAATGGCACGTTCAAAGTCATTTAAATCACCTTTCTTCCCCATTCTGATGCTCGGTTTAAACTGCAGCAAAATGTCTTGACCATGTCTACATGCCTAAATGCATTGAGTTGCTGCCATGTGATTGGCTGATTTGAAATTTGTGTTAAGGAGCAGTTAGACAGGTGTACCTAATAAAGTGGCCGGTAAGTGCATATATATATATATATATATATATATATATATATATATATAAATATATAGTATATATATAAATATATAGTATATAGATTTTATTAGGACTTTCCTAAAAAATTTCTTTCAAATTTTTGAAGTTACAGAATGTCCTTCTAGAATGAGCCTTTAATACTTTTTACAGTTCACTTGATCTTCCCAGAGGGGCCTGTTCCAAGAAAATAACACGCAATTAAAGGACTGAACGATGTTATTAAAGAGACTAATGGACATTTTAGCGATCCATTAAATCTAATGACCATTTTGGAGCTCAGAACAGGATATCAGATTCATCCCGAGTCACAAGATTTACTTTGGAAGCCCGAGAACAAATAATCTTTCTGGCACCGTGAAATTTCCTGAAGAGTTTATTGGAAGCGCATTTGTTATTATTCATTGTCTTGACTCAGTCTCACCTCCACCCATGTCCAAGTCCAGATAACACAATCTCCAGTGTGTTCTCATATTGCAGATGTGCTACAAGCAACATTGTCGTAAATCTTCAGGCTTGCGAAGGTCAGCAGGTCTATTTCCCTGCCAAATGGGTCTATTCCCTGAGCTTGCGGGAGGCTGGAAACTAATTACAGAGCACAGGGCAGGGAAAGTCAACTCATTTTCTTCCACCTCCTTATTGGTGGTTGCACTTCATAATAACAGACATTGACAGATACACTTTTACCTGAATAGATATGTCAAATATAGCTTGCTTTCGGTTATACAACACTTCTTCCTGTCAATAAACACACTTGGTGGGTGTAACATGCAATATTACAACATAAACTCAGAATATGTCTACTTCCCAAGCCTAATAGGCCAATTATGTTATATAACATGGTGACCTGTGCATAAACGTGTCAACCAACATGGTGACTTTTAAATGCCTATAGATTTAAATATGGCAGCCGCCCAATTAGTAACTGATCATCCTCTGAATTTTTACCATCTGGACTTGTCATTAAGGTTCGCAAACGAGAAGCGAGGCTCATGTTGCTAAGCTACATGGCAACATCTGCAGTTGTTCCAATTTTTTTGTTTGTCTAATTGGGTTGAGTTTAAGTCCAAGAGCTAATAAGTGTTGGGACAATGGCTGGGAATCAAGTTATACATGCTGGCGCATCGTCTTCGAATAATAAGGTGTAATTGGAGGAACGGATGGTAATGGATCTGGCTTTTTAGAGCCAATTAAAGCTTTATTCAAGCCCCTAAACATATTAGCATTTGTGTTCGGTTTTAATTACACATCTGTTGAAATCCATTTCAACCACAGCAAGAGTAAACCAACATCATCACCACTTGTAATTACGTTTAAGTGTCATGAAAAATTGAAGATTGTTTTTTTGTACTCGCAATTGGAATACAAATGTAATGTTTGGTATTGTTTGTTCTATAAAACAGATGTCATTTTTGTAGAGATCAACTCATATTGATCTTTTTGTAACCGATACAATGCAAATTAATCATAACCGAAAACCGATATTGTGAACCAATATTTCTGCAAAGTTTTGCTTCTGCTTTGGACAAAATCATACTAAAGTACTAAACTAAACGTGCAAATTTATTTAGAATTTGAAAATTAATTAAATGCATTAATAATAAATATTTTGTCTGCTTAGGAAAAATTTCAGGGAAAATACCTTTAATCCAGTTTACCGGTTGATCTCCTAATGTGTGCATTTAGCTTGTTTTGAAATTCAGTTTTATTACATTTTGAAAGAAAAACACAAAAGTATCAGTAAAACATATATATATATATATATATATATATATATATATATATATATATATATATATATATATATATATATATATATATATGTATGTATGTATGTATATATATATGTATGTATATGTATGTATATATGTATGTATATGTATGTATATATGTATATATATATATATATATATATATATATATATATATATATATATATATATATATATATATATATATATATATATATATATATATATGTATGTATGTATATATATATATATATATATATATATATATATATATATATATATATATATATATATACGTATAAATATATATATATATATATATATATATATATACATACATACATACATATATATGTAACATACATATATATGTAATAAAACTGTAATATGTAATATATATATACGTATATATATATATATATATATATATATATATATATATATATATATATATATATATATATATATTATATATATATATATATATATATATACGTATATATATATATATATATATATATATATATATATATATATATATATATATATATATATATATATATATATATATTTCATCTAAAGTGATTTAACCGAAGGTACACATTTTATCAGACCCCATTTATTAAATTCATTTCGTACATTATTTTGCCAATCTAGAAAACTCGATTGTTTTGTTGAATGAAGCTAATGCTATGATCTTTTCATTTATCCAAAAACCCTTTGGACACGCAGCGCTTCAAAAGCTAACAGAGAGCACATTTGTTTTACCACTAAGTGTTTCCTAATGTATTTCTAGTCAATATATTATACTGCCATGTGAAATTTGAGGCTATTTAAGTCAGGATTGGTGGTTTGCAATGCGACACATACAAATTGCGGTTAAACTAGTTGTTGGTTTATGCTAATGCTTTAGCCAACCTAACGGAATGTTTCTTTAATTCTGGACATTTTTCTTACTTTTTATGCAGGAATGAGAATGAATTTGAATGCGGACATTCATATCTCAGCACACTTATGGCCGAAACCGATGATTAATGAAGCACTTTCTGGCATGAATAATCTGGTAGAGTGGTAGCTTTCAGTGATTTTACTGCTCTGCGGTTGCTCTTTCAAAGCTCAGGAGACTTAATGGACTTCTCAGTTATGTGACATTTAAGTTTGAACGTTGTCTCCGATTTTTGTCATCATATAGCTTATGAGAAATATGGATTAAAGCAAATGGTTGATGTGCATTAAAAGCATTGTGTTATAGGTATTGATTACAGGTCTTTATCATATTTAGAATCGTTCTGAATGGGTTGCAGGGAGACTATTGGGTGAGAAAAAAAAACTTGTGGAAAAATTGAGCTGGATAATGACAGTTGTCTTTACAAAGAGCAGCTTTGTTACTAAATTAAAATTGTTTCCTAACTGATTAACTGCATCACTGAAACAGAACTGAATTACTGCTTAATAACAAAGCTAACTTCTGCAGAGCTGCGTTATAGTCTAATATAGTCTATGGTCTTCAGAAGCAATGACATTTTCAGCATTTACTCTATGAGTCTAAATTGAACAATTGTCTAAAGCTGCTTTACAGCTGAAGCTGTATGTTTCGAAAGGAATTTTCAACATTAAAGTAAGTTTCTCATTTTTATGGTGGCTTGAAAAAGCCAACATACTGTTATACTACATAAACCTATTCTTCTTCTTCCATCTTCTTCTTCTGAGACTAATTTCTATACGCATCTCCTCCTAGACCATTCATACCACAACCACCAAACTAACTTCAAACCTCTAAACTGGTCTGACTCAGGTTGCTATATGTTTTTTTAACTGATCCAACTTACGGTTTTCAGAAAACTGACCCGCAAAATTTGGAAAAGTCCCATTGACTTAACATTGGAACAAGCTTTGTGACCTCATAACTAAGCCCACACGGAATCTGCGTGCTCAGAATTCAACAGATTTTCTGCAGATTTCCGCAGATTTTTAAATTCAGTTTTTAAATTACTACAGTAATATTATTGACTAATATGAAAATGTTCATCTGATTTATGTACAATGCAGTTTGTACAGTAATATTTTCTGTCTTTTAGTAGATATATTATATGAGAGACTTTCTTTGTTTACCAAATAAAGTTAATCTAATTGGATTTGCATTTTAAGCATTAAATAAAAGTTAAAAAGATATTATTTTTTATTTCACATATTAAGGTTTTAGTTATGATACTCCCAAAATAAATCCACAGAAATCCACAAGATTTTTACTAAAATTCTTAGCAGAAATAGCAAAAAACATCCGCAGATTCCGTCTGGCCCTACTCATAACTTTGTGCCAGACTGTCATACAGACTTAAGGTTGAGCTCATTTAACTCAGACTACCAATCTGCCAATCACTGATGACCTTTCAACCTACTAGCCACACCCCAGCAACCACTTACGGCACCCTAGCAACTGCTCCATAGACTTCCATTGTAAAAAAAACTGCCATTGACTTTACATTGGACACACTAATAACATACCAATCATACTAGAAACATACTAGCAACATGCTAATTCATACTAGAACTATGTTAACAACATGCTAATTTATGCTAGCAACATGCAGATTTTTCTCAAGCCACCCTAAAGTTTGTCTATAAAGTTTAATTTTTATTACTGTAAAACTGCTTTGAAACAGTATGTACAGTCTAAAACACTAGATTAGATTAATAAGTTCTTATAAAATCAAAATGAATGTTTCTTATAGATGTTATTAGGAATGTGTTTGCATTATCTATAGTCTAGCGTGCTCCAATATCATGATAAAATTCACATTTAGGAGATTTTAGTGTGTGTTCAAAACTTTGCTCTTCAGTTTTTCATTGAATGTCCAATCAAAAGCTTTCAAGAATCTGAAGTGGCCCGCCTGCTACAAGATTCTAGATCTGCAACTGGATTAAGCCACTTGCTCACACAGTTACCGTTTATATGCGCTATAGAGGTATCAAATAATTCAGACAGTGTATCTATGCTATAGTAAATATGTTAGCGGCTTGCAAACTGCCTCCAGTCCAAATACATGAAAGCACATCAGCTGCTTTTCCACTATCGGGCCGGACAGACATAAAGTGGAACAAAATGTCAACATAATTAAACATAATCATAAATATGAACACAAAACTGGACCTGATTTAAACCTATAAATTACTAACATACTGGAGTGGTAATCTAACTATTCTTGCTATACATATACTATAAATACTATACTACACACATAAACTAAGACACACTATACAAGTACTTTTGCATAAGACAGACAGATATTTTGGAAGATATTGTGCAAAAGAGGTATTTAAGGTTGAAAAAAATGCAAGTAGCACAACATGATTTGCAGTACATTCTCAGGTGAACATAGTTTTCCTTATTGACTCCTTGTGACGTGGAGATTAAGCAAATTGTCCAGTGCATATAGAAGGAAGAATGTTTCCACAGGTGGTTTGTCAAGCCCACTCACCTGTGTGAAGCAAACTCAGAATGCACAATGTATTTTATAAAGATATGTAGAGATTGAGAAAGTATCTGGTGCGAAGTAGTGCAAATGTCTGGGAGGATGCAACATATACTAGCATCTAACTAGTTCCAGGTAGGCATAGATTTATACACTAGATATCACTTACGGACCCTGAGCATGCGTCAATATAGTGCCGCCATATTTGTACAGTGCCCCCAGGACAAGTGTCATTCAACCGCACTAGTCAAGACAGTGTTACTACGTAAAGATGCTGGACTTTAGCGCGGTGTACAGGTGTAGTAATGAGCAAACAAAAGAAAACAAAGCATAAAGGCAGAACATTTCATAGGTAGGATCTTGTTTTTTTTTTACATTTTTGTATGTTATGAACTTTTGTGCTAAACAGGTAACGTTATTGATGATAGTACAGCCACCTACTGTATTCACCATAAGGCAAAGTAGCACCAGCTCGCACTAAACACTCGGCTTATGCTAGTTTTGTTGAATAAAATCAGCAAACAAAGCAAAAGAAATATGACAACGAGAGGCTGCGGTGCCAGAAACTTGGATTATTGTCGGCTAGTGAAGGAGTCGTTCATAACAGAGATTCATTCACAAACGAATCGCTCCCTCCTTCAGTATGAGAAGTGAAAGCAGGAGAAGGGGGTGTGTTTCAGGACACAGATAAGATCAAATTTAACAGGGAGGGTGGATAGTACATTTCCATACACACAAACACAAGCTTTTTGTCAGGAATGCCTGAGCGATCACTTATCGATCAATGTGGAAAAGTGATGTAAAATTATAAGTTTGGTAATTAAAAAAAAAAAATTGCATACTGACCTCCGGGAAAAGTCCCGATCATAGATATATGTGTATATGTGTATTTCTCTGGCTCTGGATGGCCACAGTCCTCCACTGCAGCTTGGTCCCGCGTTCATTTCAAAGGAGCGCTACCCTGTACTAAAATGGTGGCTCTATTGACGCATTCCTTCCAATAGACAACAACAGGGTAGGCGACATCTAATGTATATATCTATGCCAAGTAGGGCTGGGGGATATATCAGGTTCTGTGAATATATATCGATATGATTCACTAACGCGATGCGGTATTATCCAATATCATTCATATCAAAATGGTTTGAGGCCACACGTGCGCATTCTGCGCCATACAGACCACTCCAAGGTAGCACACGAGCTCCACTTTCACAAACGTTTGCATGCGCAAATGAAGGATTCACTCCATGTGTCAAACAAAAGATTTGTTCAAAATGAATGAATCGTTCAAGAACGACCCTACACTGACGCGACATGGAGGACCATGCAGTGCGGTGTGGTGAGGAATCTATTTGACTCCCCGGACAAATCTGACTCCCCTCGCGTGCACGCACGTCACACAGTGCCTGCAGCTGTCAACAAACCTTTTATCAATCATTTCTTCCGCAACTGACATCAAGAACGAACATAGAAGCCTTGTCAAATTGACAAACAGCACCTGAATGTGTTCAAAAGAATCATAAACACCAAAATGGTATGAATTTATACAGCATTTCGAAAGTGAAACCACCTCATATTCACTTAAGTTCAGTATTTATTACACAACGGTCTCTTTACATTTACATTATAACACATTTAGCTCTGCGTTCTGCACTGTTAAAATGACATTAAAATCACAGTACTCTGAAACTATTTTGTTACTGCTCATATCTCTAGTCTATTCGTTTTCATATCCTTATTTAATAATCAAAACAAAAGAAAACGTGTAGGATTTGTTACATTGAGTGAAAGACTTATCTTTAGATATCTTCGATATGTGCACTGTTTAATAATTGTGCACAATACATACATGTAAATGTGTAACTAAAACATATGCAGCTGATTTAATTGTTGTTTGTAAATCAGACAGCTGTGGTATACAGGAATACTTATAACAACACTGTAATTGTGACATACTGTAAAATATTGTGTGTTTCATATTTACATTCAATGTGGTTCTTTTCTATCCAACAATACTTTTTGTTGCGTTACTATTTAATTGTGTTTCTTTTTTGCTTTGACAATGTAGCTGTGTTTTCTATGGTTCTGTTTACTTTGTTATTTGCACAACAGCGCAGTAGTGCTGTGTATAGTGTTAAGCAGAAGAAAACCCTGTAATGTATTTATTTATCAAAGATTTAGTTTATAATTTGAAATGTTGTCTAACAGTTTTAAGTAGGAGAAAAACCTGTACTGTGTTTTATTTTTCAAAGATTTTGTGCAGCTGTTATTTTTTGTGCAGCTGTTTATTTGTAAACAGGGAGGGAAACCCCTGTGTAATTATATTTTGTTTAATAATGTTTTAATAAAGGCTTTGACTCTCAAGTAACCATGTATGGGAAAATACCGGATATGTATCGAATATCGTCATTCCTCCTGAAAATACCAGGATATGCTATTTTGCTCATATCGCCCAGCCCTAGTTCCATGTTCATAAGATTACTAACTCAGTTGTCCACCACAAAATTAGATTCACCTAAAACAGTATTTTGTGTAATTCGTTACAAAGTAACTTGTTACTGTAATTACATTACTTTTTGGCAAAAAAAAAAAGTAAAGGATTACTTTCAGGTAATTTATTACTGTTATTTACACTTATAATGTACTTGTTAATATACTGTACATAAAATCAACACTGGATCAGTCAATTAAGAAAAGCAGTGAAAGTAATTGATTAAGTGGATTGAACATGCTTGAGGAACAATGAACTCAGAGGTAGGGCTGGGCCAATAAACGACATTATATCAAACTGCAATAACATTTATATCAATAACAATGATTAGCTCTGGACTTTTTTTACTCTATATTGATCTAAGAGCAAATTACACAGCAGAAATGTACAACAATGGGAATCTAAAAGTGTGTTGAAATTTGAGATGCACTGAATTTTGATAAATGTGTAATGCCATTTAATGGACTCTCTAATTTTCGTGGCTTCAGTCATTGTTGGGGTGCTGTTTGGCTCCTGTTTGGCTCCAATTTAAGTCTTCAAGTTTAATTTCTATCGTCTATTCCAGTGTTTCCCAATCCTGTTCCTGAAGGCACACCAACAGTAGACATCTTCAACCTCTTTCTAATCAAATACACCTGAATCAACTCAGCAGAACATAAGAAGGGACTAAGCCTAAAAGAAAATGAATGAAACAGTTGCTTTTTAAACATAGTAATTGATATCATTTAAATACAAATTTTATTATGTAATTAGTAAATAAGTACTCTTTTGAACTAACTTAATGACCTGAAAGTGCTTTTTTTGTCACTGAGGAGAAGCTAGGGAGATTTTTCTTTTACAGTCGTCCCCATGAGAAACAGTTGCCGTCTGAAAAGGCTGTGGGAAGTCTGGAAGTCAGACTTTAAAAGTTGAAGAAGTTTGCGAGCAGGACATCTCAGCTATTATGAACACCAGCGAGTGTGACATTTCCGCAGTGCCTGCCGGCTGTCAGGTTCACCTTTCTCCTTCATCAGAGTGACAGAATGAACGACTTTATATGGAGACTTTCGACCCAAACAACCCAACCGAAAGGTTATTATAGTCAAAAATAAGGGAATTTGTTATATAAATGTCCTGTTTTTTATCTCAGCAGTACTGTAGGATTGAGGAAAAATCCATAAGGCGCACTTATACAAGGAGAAAGAAGCAGAATGTTATCTCGTTTTTCTCCTGTCTCGCATTTCCCAGGATTACATTAAAGCCTGGATGGGGGATCCAGTAAGAGTTGGTTATTATTAGCTCAGTTTCCCTCTTGCGTTTTAGCAATATTACCATAAACACAGTCAAGCTTCATCCACTGTAAACGCCGCAACAAAGCTTGAGTGAAATTATGAGCCCTTTTGATGTTGCAATCTTGAGGCTGATAAAAAGGGACGATTGGGCTTTATTTTGCTCCGTTTGATCTGAATTATTGGTGTGTTGCTTGGCATCCCTTTCATGTCAGAATTATTAATTGTGTCTTCACCTGGATGAAAATGATCTTGCGCTGTTGCCTTGTTTTTATTGGGAATTTCAGCTCAGCTTCAAGTGGCTCCTTTAAACGGGGAAGAGAAAAGGGTTTGATCTGTCATGCGTAGCACTAAGTGTGTTTCGGTTAGTATAAGATTTAGAGACTGAAGTGCTTGTTGAATCAAACTGTGGTTTGTTATTTTATGTTTGTTTAAATTTTTCTTTTTGTTACAATTACTTGTACATATTTTAATATTGATTTGTCCAATATATATATATATATATATATATATATATATATATATATATATATATATATATATATATATATATCACTTATTAGAAATGAGTTATTAAAACTATTAAGTTTCGAAATCTGCTGAAAAAAATCTTCTCTCCAATAAACAGAAATTGGGGAAAAAAATAAACAAGGGGGCTAATAATTCTGACTTCAACTGTATGTATGAGCAATATCACACTCGTAGCAGTGCGATATGGCTGTATATCACCACTGGTGGGAGGCATGCATTGGCACGAGGCTGCAGCCTCTGTCCCACCACTAATGATATACAGCCACATCGCACTGCAGTATTTCTCTATTGCCATCGGGAAATCACAATACTTAATCACTACCAGATTACTGTTATGCCTGTAATAAAGAAAAATGCTAAACACATGCAGGCATTTCTTCTACAAATGGCCATTTTCCAGTTTTAAGACTTTAAGATGAGTCCCATTTCACACTCAACACACTACAATTATTATGGAATATATACAGCACTACAACACACAAAAAAGAGAGATTGACTTAGAAAGCCTTATTATGCGGTCTCTGTTGCCATCTTGTTGAAAAACATCGTCAAACGTCTTTGATAAGCACTATCCTTATAAATAAACTTCATAGTTGCAATCTAAACAACTACATTCTTGACTAAAAAGGCCCAAAAGTACATTATGTTGCCCAACAGCAGCAGTATTTGTCAAACTGTAGTGTAGTCTGCTCGTTGCTGTATGTGGGCGGAGTAATACACAAGGGTGAAAGGTTAAGAGGCTGGACGAGTGGCGTCACTGGCAGAATATGGCACCAGACAGAACTGTTGTATATGTATATCTATCTATCTATTTATATATATATATCAGAATATGTGAGAATTATTAGCCCCCCTAAGAGAGAGAGAGAGAGAGAGAGAGAGAGAGAGAGAGAGAGAGAGAGAGAGAGACTACAGTCTGCGCGATAGCCCTGTGGTTAGTGCACTCCCAGTTCGAATCCTGGCTCATGGACCTTTCCTGATCCTAACCCTTTCTCTCCCACTTTACTTCCTGTTAACCTACTGTCCTGTCAAATAAATATAAAAATGGCAGGAAAAAAAAGAAAAGAAAAAAAAGATAAAGGCTCCTATGTCTAAATTCAGTAATTTCACTTTATGGCAAAGAATATTAATTTTATCACTTTTAACATGAAATAACTGAATAGAAACATAAGAGGCTAAGAAAAATTGTAGAAGTAAATTTCAGAATACAGTTAGAATTTTTGGCATCTTCATATTGTTTTTTGAAGTTTTTTATTTAGATTGTTTAAACTAAATATATATATATATTTGAACTAAATGCAAAATAAAAATAATTAAAGATATTTAATTAAAACTTAATATAGTTAAAAGAGGGAATGCAGTGTTATTATTAATTAGTAATAAATATAATAATAATAATGTTTTTAGTAGTAGTAGTTTGTATTATATGCTATATTTTACAGTATATTACCTATGAATGTATTTTAAATGTTTTATATCCACTGTAGTTTGGACTTACAGTACAAAGCATATTTTTCGATTCTTGTTATAAAAATCTATTTTTTTTTCCTAAATGTATTATTATTAATAGATTGATGTTTTTCAGGGTAGTTTGGTACACTAGTTCACTCAGTTCATCATTATAACTCAGTGTCCTTATTTTTAGCATTTCTTACAGTGCAAGTAGGTGCTATCGATTTATTCTTATCTTCATTTTGAAAGTCGCATAAGTCATTAACCAGCAAAGTTAAGAGAATAGCATTCTCATTAAACTTTTCTGTACTTTTAAACAATTCCAGATCTCTTGCTGATTAACTGAGCCTTTGTGTAATGGACTTGAAAGAATGGAGGATTTTTTTGCGCTAATGTGAATTCACACACCTTTCAGCAGATCCATGCAGAAGATTGCGAATTAGGGAACAATAGCCATTTTACAGAGACTTCTTGTTGAGCAGGGGCAAGACATTATTTATAAGATTATAAGTTTCTACAGGGGGTTATGGCTCTGACCAAATTGCTTTAAGGTCATCTATTTTTAATAACATTTTTTATTTGACATTTTTGTAATCTTAGAACTCAACAGACTCTCAAGATTTTATATGTACATACAGTTGAAGTCATAATTATTAGCGCCTTTAAATTTTTTTTCTTTTTTAAATATTTCCCAAATTATGTTTTAACGGAGCAAGACATTTTCACAGTATGTCTGATAATATTTTTTCTTCTGGACAAAGTCTTATTTGTTTTATTACGGCTAGAATAAAAGCAGTTTTTAATTATTTATAAACCATTGTAAGGTCAATATTGTTAGCCCCTTTAAGCAAATTTTTTTAGATTGTCTACAGAACAAACCATCATTATACTATAACTTACCTAATTACCCTAACCTGCCTAGTCAACCTATTTGACCTAGTTAAGCCTTTAAATGTCGCTTTAAGCTAGATACTCGTGTCTTGTATCCACAATTATGTTTAGAAATGTGTTTAAAAAATCTTCTCTCTCTTCTCTCCCAGAAATGGGGGGGGAATAAACAGGGGGGCTAATAATTCGTACTTCAATTGTATATATTTCCATAAAATTACCACTATCCCATGGCTCCCACAAAATATATAGTAATAGTCTATCATAATAATAAACAAGCTCATTTATGTTAGAAAAACATGTTAAAAACAAACTAACAACATGCTACTCCATGCTAACAACATGCTAAATCATGATAGCCACGTGTTAAAACATGTTAGAAATTCTATTTCTGATAGAATTGTACAAAAGTATGCCAGACACATGCAGTGTCACCCCAGAATGTTGTTAAAAATGGGAACAACATGCTAGTCTATTAAAATAACATGCTATCATGGTACTATACATGCTGATTTATGTTGGCCAAATGCTAGAAATGTTAACGACACGCTAAACGTGTTAGCCATCTGTTAAAACATGTCAGAAAGTGCAGAGATCCATGCTAGCAATGTGTTAGCTCACGTTAAACGATGTTCGTAACGTTTTATTGAGTAAACTTCATGGTCATTTTTTAAATTTCAGACCTGACTTAGTCAAGTAAACGTCAACTTTTTTCAACAAACTTAACTTTTTTTTCAATTTGCATCATATGTGCTCTGAAGATCCTCTTAAAAGGCTAAAAACACTTTAAGGCTGAAGAAGACCATTTTCCGATGTGAAAATAAAGCGCGCAGAAGCCTTGGGAAGTGTGACTGTGAGTTGTTAGCTCTGACTGACACCTCTCTGAGCACAACTCAATTACTGCTCTGGTTTCGCCCGCCGCTGATGGACACGTCCTGCGGGAATTGCGGTCACGAGTGACACCAGCCACAATGGTCTGGACAAGGTCAAGATTACTGATGATTCAGAACTAAAAGGCCTGGTAATGTACTAGGACCATTGAAGGATTATTCTGGAAGAAGGTTATTGGGTGATAAGTACCAATGACTCTGAAAGAAGCGGTGTAGATTGGAAAAAGTGATTTGGAGGAGAACTTCAGTACACGCTTGCTGAGCTCCGGACGGCTGGTAATTGCTGTTTGCCAAATGAATGGCACTTGTAGAAAACTCAATATTTTTCATTGTCACTCTCTATCTACTCTCATTTCTGTGTGCATTTCTCTATGTGTGTGTGTGTGTGTGTGTGTGTGTGTGTGTGTGTGTGTGTGCGTGCGTGCGTGCGTGAGTGCGTGCGTGTGTGTGTGTGTGTGCAAGATTTGGTCAAAGACGTGCCCCCTATTTGTGTCTTTATAATTAAATTAAAAGTATACTTAAATTTCTTTTGATATTTTGGGGTGCTTGAGGCAAAATAATTGTCCTTTAATGAACATAAAATGTATTTAATGTGTAAAAGGACATGTGTCACGTTTTCTGATGATGAGCATTTTATTTTCAGAATTAAAAATGAGTTTTATGGGGACGTAAAGTCAATAGTTGCCATGGCGATAAAACTGTCCAGATAAATTAGTGAGTAAAACAAGTTGTTCATAAATAATACTTGAATGCACTTCTTCTATTCTACACATTATGTTAAGTTATGAATTTGAATTAATTTAATACTTTTTGAAGGGTATAAATGAAGTGTTTTAGGATGATAATACTGCACTAACATCACAGTTAATAAACCACGACTTGAATACATGTGTCCAATATTTTGACTTCAGCTTTGGTGCATTTCTCACAACACTATTTACATTTGCACTACAGTTTATTCATTTCTCAAAACAATTAGTCATTTGTGCACATCATAGTAGCAGTTTCTCATTCCTTCCAACAAATTACAAATGCTTTTGGACATGCATCAATTGCTTTCATACAACTCTCTGCTGTTTTAGAACATTATCCTTTACTTATGTCATGTAGTCATAGTCATTCCATATAAAACTAAGAGTCCTTATTTTATTACTTGAGTTATTGCGTACAAAAATGTTGAACTAGTTATTCAAATCTGTCAAGCATCTCATCTTTTTTACTGAAAATGTCTTCTACATTGAACAATTTACAGACCTATGGATGTTGTAGGTTCAGTTCCAATAAGTACTGAAATATTGTTTACAGTTGTGCACAGCTCTACCCAAAGGGAGTTTATGTTTGTTGTAAATAAGTTTATTTATTCTTTTACTCAATGCTGTAAATAAATTAGAACTGCAAAGAGCATTTGCAGTAAATATATGAAACATACATATTCAGTGTAGTGTAGTGATGTCTAACTTTACTGTAGTTTCTGACTTTTTTTGCATTGGAAAAAAACGTACAGAGTAAACTGTCATAATGAAAACATGACAAAGCCGCTTGACCATCTTGTTTATAAACAATGGTGTCAGGACTTTTCATCTTGATGACACTGACACTTTCATTGACACTAATACTTGCTTTTGAGGATTGGGCTATTGATTTTGAGCAAGTGACCTGCTTTTTCAGGTTATCAACTAGGTTTTGCAGTTTGTACTAATTGTTTTGAGAAATGCATTAACTGTTGTGCAAATGTAAATAGTGTTGTGAGAAATGGACCAAAGCCACTGAGAAAAATTTGTTTAATTTAATTCAATTTTGATAATTTGTTGAAGTACAATATAATGAAGACTTAGTATCATAATGTAGAGAATGTATTTTAAAAGCAAAACCCTGATATAGATTCTCACAACTTTGTTATATTTTTAAACAAAATCTTATTAAAATATTATAATTGAAAAGTGTTTTCCGTTGTAAAATGTCACAATAGATGGATGGATGGATGGATGGATGGATGGATGGATGGATGGATGGATGGATGGATGGATGGATGGATAGATAGATAGATAGATAGATAGATAGATAGATAGATAGATAGATAGATAGATAGATAAATAGATAGATAGATAGATAGATAGATAGATAGATAGATAGATAGATAGATAGATAGATAGATAGATAGATAGATAGATAGATAGATAGATATATCATATATAATTTAATAGAATAATATAATTTCCATCAATCAATTGTACATTTTTCAACATGAAAATGAACCCAGCATGAGTTAGAAGAACTTTTCACATTGGTTTTATATGAGACATTTTATTCTTTCTTATTTATCATCGCCGCAGATGCCAAAGCTACACCATTGTGAGGCCAAAAGGCATCTTTCTCCATTGACGGCCATTCAGCATCAGCGGTTGGTAATATGTGAGCTGCATGCCTTGTCAGTCAGCCCCGTGCGCTTATATGAGTCTCTTTTGAAGCCTGCAGAAATGGAAAGGTGTATATGACCTTCCCTGAGGCATTTCTCCAAGAACCCTCCGAGACCCTTTGGCTTCTCAGCAGTCACACTCTTCTACCTCTCATCCTTTGTTCTTTTCCTCTTCTGTCTCGCTCCATTCCTCCGGCAATTTGGTCGGGGTCAGTTTTGGGGCGACAGTCTGTGAAGTGTAAAACCCGTTTTCAGAAACAGCAGCCAGGGACCCCGAGTGACACACTTCTCATTTGCTGCACAGCGAGGATTGGCCACAAGCAAATTTCACTGCGTGTGTATGAAAGTCAACAGTTGTCCTTCTTGTCCGAGAGGCTACAAGTGAATAGGATAATAAAAATATAACAAGCGTCGTCCATATTGGAATACATTAAATTAATATTTTTTTGATAGCATCACAAATGTTATACAGTCTTATTCAATATAGTACACATAAAACAAGACAACAACAACAAAGTAATAATAATAAAAAATTATTATGTACATACACTAACCGGCCACTTTATTAGGTACACCTAGTACTGGGTTGAACCCCCTTTTGCCTTAAGATCTGCATTAATCCTTCGTGGCATAAATTCAACAAGGTACTGGAAATATTCCTCAGAGATTTTGGTCCATATTGACATGAGAGCATCACACAGTTGTTGCAGATTTGTCGGCTGCGCATCCATGTTGCAAATCTCCCGTTCCACCTCATCCCAAAGGTGCTATATTGGATTGAGATCTGGTGACTGTGGAGGCCATTTGAATACAGTGAACTCATTGTCATGTTCTAGAAACCAGTCTGAGATGATTCTCGCTTTATGGCATGGAAGTAGCCACCAGAAGATGGGTACACTGTGGTCACAAAGGGTCATAATAAGCAGTTGGACAGGTGTAATAAAGTGAACTTAATAATAAACCTTAACAATGTGACCGGTGAGTGCATGGTTATGTAATGGGTATAAGATATTTGTACTTCTATTATTCTACTTTAAATGTTCCCTTTTTCAGAGAGTTTGATTTGTGCATTTCATCCATCCATCACACATTTAAGGCACAATAAAAAAAAACACTAGAAAAGTATTATATATTTTGCTACTTTATTTACTTACATTATTTCAATGTGTGTTTATTGTCTACATGTATTATGAACAGTGTATATATAGAGTATATAACAGTTATTACTCCGCCCACATACAGCAACAAGCAGAGGATACTACAGTTTGACAAATATTGCTGCTGTTGGACAACATAATGTACTTTTGAGGCTTTTTAGTTGAGAATGTAGTTGTTTAGATTGCAACTATGCAGTTTATTTATAAGGATAGTGCCTAATTTTAAATATTTATAGTTTCTGGGAGACTCCGTGTCACTGGCCATTAACCTGTCATTGAGTATACCAAAGATGGTTGACCTTGTCCATGCACGAGAGGGTGACAGAGACCGCATAATAAGTCCTTACAGGAGAGGAAAAACTCAGCGTAATTTTAAACTACAGCTGATCAAATCATTATAAAACTGGTAAGTGGCTTTCTAAGTCAATCTCTCTCTTTTGTATGTTGTAGTGCTGTATTTATACCATAATAATTGTAGTGTGTTGAGTGTGAGATGGGACTCATCTTAAAAGCTTAAAACCGGAGATGGCAATCCTGTTTGCACCACTGCAGACTAGTTCACTAAACAGAAGAAGAGAAAATTTTCTCAGGAAGAGAAAATGCCTGCATGTGTTTAGCGTTTTTTTGTATCACAAACACAACAGTAATCTGGAAGTGATTGCATTGCTTTGGCTTTTTTGGGCTTAATTATTGTGTTCCCTAATTGCAACAGAGAAATACTGGAAAAATTTCTGTAGACTGATGGCATTTCATGATGTTCAGCCTTATAAACTTAAAATGTTAGTAAAATCACCTGTTTTGTCATCACTTTAGACATTACACTAGAGAATAATTTATATACAAGCTCAATAGTGATGTTGGTGAAGTAGTAATGGTTCCTGCTGTTCTGACGTCAGCTGCAGATGTGAATGAATGGCGGAAGAAAGTAATTCCTCTTACTAAAGAATTTTGAGACTCTCCATGTTTGATTATCTTTTTTATATAACCAATTATGCCGTTGAACTGTTGCATAAACGCAAAATCACACTCGTAGCAGTTCGATGTGGCTGTATGTCTTTCTTTATTCTGAGAATGTATTCATTATCTAGCTTTATTAACCCCCTTGACTTCTACTGAATGGTGCCAAATAATTAAACTTCTTCAAAATATCTGTTGTGTGTTTCACAGAAGAAATTAAGTATAGTGGAAGACATAAAGGAGAGTAAATGGCCAAATTTTGGGTGGGCTGTCTCTTTAAACACTGTAAATGAAAACTGCCATTAGCATTCATGCAGTGGTACACAGGATATCTGCATCTGCAAAACAAACACCAGGCCAGAGCGTGTGACCTGTATGTGAATGCGGGTGGGCAGCCTCAAAAATTGAGAATGTGTTTGTGACCAAAACACCAAAGCAAAATCAAAAGTGCACTTGCCTCAAGGTGATAAAAGTTGAATCGGAGACAGACGTGTTCTTCACAGAAACCTTTAGGGAGCTGTAGACTCTCTCAAAGGTTGAAAAATCGCCAGTCAGCCATGAACAAAATGTCTTTCTGTTTTCTTGAAGCTTCTCCGGTACATCCCTCCCTAAAACCCTCAAGGAGGTCAAAAAGCTTCAGAAGAACTTAGTTGCTGGCCCACATTTTGGCACTGATGCAGTATTATTATTTCGCACCACAGTCTAGTATGCTCATGTTCAAACCACTAGAGAAGTTTGTTTCTTGGTTCAGCGGTTTGGTGATTCACTTTGAAATTTCTCTCCTATGTTGTCAACCTAAGTACACTTGATAAATCCTGCAAATAAGCAGAAGGGAAGTCCATTTGGCCCGTTTCAAGTCAGTGTATTTCTTTTTGGTTTGAACATGAGGACCCAACTTCTAAAGTGGTGGACCATAAATTAATATCTTCAAGCATGTGCGGCACCATCTGCCTCTCTGAAACGTATTCATCAATTTGACCAATTAGCAGATTAATTGCTTAATTATGTCGAGGCAGCTGTGTATTTCTCACAAAAGTGCCAACATAGCCAGAATGAAGCCTTGGAGGCGGCTTTACAACAATACTTCTTTCCAGAATCTTTGTACGGTTTACGTGTTCCCATTCCCAACCTGTGACATTTTGGTTTGTAAGGACCCCTTGGCATTACATTTGCATTTTTTTTTTTCATATTTCAGTATTTAAAGTGAAAAATTGGATTCAAACAGTTTTTGTCAAGGGAGCTGGATGTCCTTTTATGGATGCAAAAGACTTAGGGGTGTCCAGCCTTAAACCTTAAGGGCCACCACGTAATACCTGTAAGTATACACTGTAAAAACTGCTGGGTTCCACATAATCGATTTGTGTTGGGACAACATGAAAGAATTTAAGTGGATTGAACATAAAATGATTAAGTTGTCCAAAAAAAAACAAGAATTGTGTTGTTTCAGCTCATTTTAAATGAGTTTAAACAAACAGCAAGTGTCTTTTTTAGTGTAGGATCGTAAAAAAAGTATAGTAAAAACTCAATGAGCTGGTTCAAGTGTGTTTAATTAGAATAGGAGCTAAAATATGCTGGACAGTGCCCCTCGACAAGCAGTGCAGGACACTGCTCTCACATCCTTTGGTCATGTGTCCCTTCAGGTCAGGACAGTAAGTGTTACCTGCACAGCTGCTACTAGCTGACTTCTGCTAGACACACAAATTCAAACCTCACTCATATCCAGATCACGGCACCAATTTAAACCTTCGAGTAGAACAAGAAGAATTAAAATTAGTGCTGTGTGACCCAGATAGGACCTCATTCCTGTCCGGGTCACGGCACCAATTTAACTCTTCTGGTTTTACTTCTCTCACTCTAAGTGTATTTCAAACTAGAAATTTTAGCATGGGCAGTGGGCATGCGAACAAGGATACTGAAGACTTTATCTAACATTTCCAGCTATGCTTGCACCGCTTCAAAACAATGTTTTCGACATTGGAGGTGGAAGCACTAAAGCACAAGGCAGATAAAGACTTTAGTTACTTGCATCAGACAATAGTGCATCCCTTGAGACGAAGGCAGGGATGTTCACTCACTTGCATGTTAACAGAGCCTTAGGTTTCACTTTGTTCCTTACATAAAGATATCATATGGCCTCAGAACACTTGGAATACAACATGAGTGGTTTGTAATACTTTTATACTTTTTGACCATAAATACATGTAACTGTACCTTTATTTGAATGTTAGATGTTTTTTAGAAGTAGTTTGGTTTAGGAATGGATGCAAAGAATGAAATGCATCTGGATCTGACACAGAAGGCAAGCAATTGCTAGTCATGGAGTATCTGAAGAAGTGGTAACCAGTGTGTTTAAAGAAAGAGTGAGAACTTGTTGGTTTTATAGCAGCTGTTATTGAATTACTGTTGCAAAGCAGGTCTTATTGTTGAACCAGTTAGTGTGTCGATAAATATAGAACTTGAATGCACAACAATATATCTTTGTTAACCCATGTGGCCCATATGTGCTATTTCCAAGAATATATGCAGTAGCAGCAAATTTACTTTTAGTGCACTTGGCCTAAACTGATGGCTGTTTTTAAACCCCCAAACTAAATCTGCATGGAACAAGCAATAAACCTTGAATAAGTGAATATTGATTTTTATGCTGCTTTATATTGGCTGTCTTTAATGTAATTCATGCAGACCATCTACAATCCCACTTTGTACATCTGTTTGATGTTGGGCGGCAAACTGTGAGTGTGAACACTTTCCTCTCTCTGATCTGCATCAAAAGAGCGTTTGTCATCTGCATGTTAATATTTTAGTGGTCTCAATTTCATGGATATGAATGGGAGAGTTTTTGTGTGGACATTTGTAATGACGAGCTGTTTACTGCATGTTGATTGAAGTTAAGTGTCAAAAGACATTTTGCAAGCCATGTTGTATTCATTGCCTTTTGACAGACCTGAGCAATCCTGAATCTACTTGCTTAACAGTATCTGGTGCAAAGTAGCCCATTATCACATTATGTTATGTGTGAGAATCCATGGGGGGAACAGAGTACAGTAGCCCAGTGTTTCAAATTCTTGAATCATGTACAGTATGTTGCAGACTGTACTATCAATTTTTTTAACTGTTACCCAACTAAGCTCACAAAAGCCAGGACAGCCATGAGTTACGAATGAAATGAAATGAATAAATGACTTTTCATTCCAGTTGACTTGTGTCCATTCACTACTTGACTTTCTAGGGCAGGGGTGCCCAAACTCGGCCCTGGGGGCTCGGTGTCCTGCAGATCTTAGCTCCAACCCCAATTAGACACACCTGAACCAGCTAATCAGGCTCTTACTATGTATACTACAAAGCTCCTGGTACGTGTGTTGAAGCAAGCATTGGTCCTCCAGGACCGAGTTTGGACACCCCTGTTCTAGGATAATCTTGGGTTCAAATTTGAAAATTAGTTCTTACCCCTCTCCAATCAGAGTTGCATAACCCTTGGTATGTAATAGAGTAATGGAATGTAACTTAGTGCTATGTCATGGAGGCCAGCCTTTAAGTCCCCAGACCTCAAGAGGCTGCAGTGGCCCATCATTACAAAACTCTTCCATCAGACTAATAAAAGTGAGCCATAAAAATTAACATGCAGATAGCAAACACTCTTGATACAGAGCAGAGGTGAGGAACACAGTTTGCCATCTAAAGATGCTGAGATAATTCATTCAGAGATGCTGGTTTGAATCCCTTTCAGCACAGTACAAGTAAAACTAGGGGTTGCATTGGTGCCGTGACCCTGAAGGGATTGTGGTGTTAGGGTAGTGCATGTAACATTGTACCTACACTGGGTGAGCAATCATTGTTACTCTAATTGCACCATCTACAATGGTTCTTGAAGGGCAACCTGCACATTTTAGCTTCCACACACACGCCTTTAGACCTTAATCGCCTGGTTCAAATGTGTTTAATTAGAGTTGAAGACAATTTTTGTTTATCATAAGTAATGAAAACATCTGGATCACTACAGAAATGGAACATGGAGTGGATATTTTGTCATATTGGCCCCCCAAACCAGACATGCAAGTTCCCATCATGCTCAAATCCCACCTGGAGTAGTGGAAAAAAAACTAGAAGTGTTGTATTGGTGCCATGACTCAGATGGGAGCAAGGTTTTGCGTGGACTTGTGGTACTACAGGTGTACTTGTGAAAGTTAATAGTATGTATAGCATCATTAGCATTTATGTTAGAGCCCAACCTCTCATCCTAGAGATGCAGGTTTGAATCCCACTTAGAACTGGAAGGGCTACATTGGTGCCGTGACCCGGATGGAACGTAAGTTTATTGGAGGCCGGCTAGTAAGAGCTATGGAAGTAAGCCTCACTTCTCTAGCCTCAAGTGTCATACTAGTGAAATATGCTAGTGTTTGTAGCAACTTCAGTATTCTTGTAACAGCCCAACCGCTAATCCAAGACATGCTGGATGCGTGTAAGTAGAAATGGAAGGGCTGTATTGGTGCCGTAACCCAGATGGGAAGTGAGTTTAATGGAGGCCAGCTTGTAAGAGCTGTGCAAGTACCCTGTTTGCTTCACACTGATGCTGACGATAGCATCAGAGTTCGCTCTGTCCACCCTGCCATTGGTACTCTTGACAGTCAAACATGTTTACATTTTTATAATGAAATAAATCAATAAAAATCTGTTTGTGTAGTGAGGCTTTTGTGTTCATGTTCAAGTGCTAGTATCATTTCAACTGTTGTTTTATAGAAGATGTTTACTAGCCTTTGTCCCCACGTTAACGCATCCTACATTACAAACTGCGAAACCCACATAATAATAATAATCAACCCCTGCTTCGTTTTTTCCTTGGGAGCTAAAGTTTACATGACTGCATCCTCTAGAAACCTCTCAAGCAGTGGACTAGTACATTCCAATCTGACGCTCTCGCCAGCAGTGATGTGAATGCTTGGTTACTCCTCTGGCCTCAAGAGATGCTTTAACAACTGAAATGAGAGGTTGTGGTCTTTGGCATCCTTGTTTGTGTCCCTGCTTTCTTTCATGAGACATTCATTTCAATCCACTTATAATGGTCCATGTAGAACTGGAGGGGTTAAACCATGTGTAAAACTCTTGGTAAAAGCTGTGTTTAGAATAAAGATAACCTGCATTTCAGCACAGTGTGAAAAGCCCTATAATGAACAATGTGGCACAAGCTCTGTTTTGCTGGAGTATTGCTGGAACTGTCAGCGGTAGCGGTACCTTCAGGATCCTGTCTGAATGTTGGAACTGAAAGTCAGACACTTCTTTGAGCTTTTACACTTGCATTGCAATCGCAGCCACACAAGTCCCCAGATGAATACATACAGGGTTTGTCTTTCTAGCTTTTTCTGCGGCTGTCGATCTCTGTATCTTTCTCTTGCCTCAGTCACTCTCTCACTTTCATCATTCGACGCTTTGAGTGTTCTTTACTAATGTGTTTTATTGTAGGCGTTTCTCGTAAGTCTTAATAAAGTATTGTTAAAGTGAGGTGTCTTTTCCCTTGGGTTTAGGTATCACATAACAACAAAAAGAAATGGATCAATGCTCCAAGCAATTGCAGAAATCTTAAACACACAACCAGAAGTGAAGCATTGTCATGGATATAAGATTTTTAGAGGTTCGGGGAGAGAAAGAAAGCTTGGAAAAGAAACTTTTCTTTTTGCAGTGTTGGGAAGATAGACAAATGGAAGAAAGTAGAACACAAAATCCTTTCTGTTTTGTTTCTGCTCTGTTGTTGTTCTATATATAGGATGTAATAAAACCTCAAAATCTCCTTTTCTGTCTGTTTTTTCCTCCATCTGTCTCTCTCAGGGTGATGATGTTATGACAGTCATCAAAACCAAAGCCCAATGGCCCGCCTGGCAGCCTCTTAATATGTAAGTTTCCATTTCTTTTGTACTTTTTTACATTCATTCTAATACACCAAAAAGTGTTTTGACACTTTAGCCACACTTAAAAATGTTATTGCATTAGTTTGGATGACAAAATATCAAACTAAGTGTGACTTAAAGTGTCAATTTGGGGCCGCTGTGTGTATTAAATTCAAGAACTAAAAAATATCCATTTCCAAAAGTTCTTTGATGGGGTTCTTAACATGAAACAGCATCAGTTATTAATTTTTTTCTGTAAAAGATTGCAGAAGCACTATCAAACATTGAGAGAAGTTTACTTAGTTTTAGAACATATGCACAGTATGATACAGAATTTGTAATCAGTGAGAAAAAAATACTTAAATTTAGCAAGAATGCATTAAAATTAGAGATTTCCCAATCAGGTTATTTTGCCCTCAAGTCTGAGTCATTTGATTTTGAGTAAATAATGATACCCAATCTAATACTTCTATAATACAGAAAGGTTTAGTAGAGACATGGGAGCTACGGACGAACTACATATGTCCGTGGTGAACGAAACATGGAGTACATCTTATTACAGGACAAGTAGGTTGTGCGAAATCTTCATAAAAGGGCTGGCAGTGTTTCTCTGTGAAATAGTGGCACGATGGCATTTCAAATCGAGGTTCTATATTTGCTTTTAAGGTGTCTTATCAGGTTTGTTGTGTTAAATGTAGCCTTTTCCTTTCCACTTCTTGCAATGCCAAGTTTACATATCTCACAATGTTGGTGATGGCAATGTTGGCAATGGCAATGTTGTCATCATCAACTTTATAACACCTCCAGACTGCAGACATACTCGCACTTTCTGCTTCAAGCTGCTTTCCGTCTTATACCTTTGCCGGCATTTAACCAATAGCGACTCTGCAACAAAGTAATGTCAACAAGTGATGTCAAGTCAAGAAAGAGGTCTAAGTCTGTGCCACCGCATAACTATAGATGTGTTAAAAAATAATGAGATATATATACATACAGTTGAAGTCAGAATTATTAGCCCCCCTTTTATTTATTTATTTATTTAAATATTTCCCAAATGATGTTTAACAGAGCAAGGAAATTTTCACAGTATGTCTGATAATATTTTTTCTTCTAGAGAAAGTCTTATTTGTTTTATTTTGACTAGAATAAAAGCTGTTTTTTTTTCATTTTTTAAAACCATTTTAAGGTAAAAAAAAATGATTAGCCCCTTTAAGCTAATTTTTTTTTTCGGTAGTCTACTGAACAAATCATCGTTATACAATAACTTGCCTAATTACCCTAATCTGCCTAGTTAACCTAATTAACCTAGTTAAGCTTTTAAATGTCACTTTAAGCTGTATAGAAATGTCTTGAAAAAATATCTAGTAAAATATTATTTACTGTCATCATGGCAAAGATTAAATAAATCAGTTATTAGAACGAGTTAAATGAGTTATTAAAACTATTATGTTTAGAAATATGTTGAAATAATCTTTGATATATTGATATATACTGATATAATTTCGGTAAATCGGTATATACTGAAAATCAAATGTCTCGGACTCGAGGGCAAAAAATCTGATCAGGACATCCCTAATTGTAAGTAAAGGTTAACAGGTATAATATTACAAAAATTCTAGTTGTATTTGTTCATATTACAGTTTTCACAAAAATAGTAAGCAGCTCAACTATTTCTATCATATTAAAAGTATGTTTCTTGAACAACAAATTATCATGTTAGAATGTTTTCTGAAGGATCATATGGCACAATCATGTGACAAAAATTGGATCAATGGTTGCTTAAGATGCAATAAAATTTAACTGTAGTTTGAATAAATATATATATACAGTATATAAATTCAGCTTTAACGTTGCATAAAATTTAGTCAGAGACAACAATATTGTTACAATGTTTCACAAAAATGGCAAAATTGCTGTATTATGCATGCCAGACCAATAGGTGACGATGGTATTGTTTTTAAAAACTTGCATTTTGATATATATTTTCATTTAACGAAAACATTACATTTTCAGGCCCACAACAAGGCATTGGCATGTAAATTAATTTTCAGTTTCGTTTTAGTATTTGCAAACTTCTGATGAGTTGGCGGCACGGTGGATCAGGTTAGCGCTGTCGCCTCACAACAAGAAGGTGGCTGGCTTGAGTCCCAGCTGGGCCAATTGGCATTTCTGTGTGGAGTTTGTTCTCCCCATTTTCATGTGGGTTTCCTCTAGGTGCTCCGATTTCCCCTACATTGCAAAGACATGCAGTACAAGTCCAGTACAAATTGGATTTACTAAATTGGCCATGGTGAATGAGTGTGAGAGTGTATGGGTGTTTCCCAGTACTGGGTTGTGGATGGAAGGGCATCCGCTGTGTAAAACATATGGCGGAGGAGTTGGCTGTTCATTCCGCTGTGGCGAGCCCTGATAAATAATGGACAAAGCCGAAGGAAAATGAATGAATGAAACTTCTGATGATTAGTACATTTTCGTGACGTGGCAGACTGAGAACATTTGAAACAGTATTTTAATTTTCCAAATGTTTCTATGGTCTTGATTCTCCAGGAAGAGTTATTTTCAGTTGAAAACCATGAGGGCTGGTTCATGAAAAACCCCCTCTCTTTAGCACCTGCTGGGTATGTAGATGTTTCTTTCCCGTTTACTAACGAGGCGGTTAATATTTTATGTGCGGTTTTGTTTAGAGAAGGCTTCCGTTTTTTGATGAGAGTAGCA
Source organism: Danio aesculapii (assembly GCF_903798145.1). Lineage (NCBI taxonomy): Eukaryota > Metazoa > Chordata > Actinopteri > Cypriniformes > Danionidae > Danio > Danio aesculapii. The sequence continues at coordinate 21,678,963 of NC_079459.1, read as the reverse complement.
TTTCCCCTGCGGTGCTTTCGCGATTGAGGTTAATGGCCTCCTCCAGCTCCAATACATCAGGACATTCTCTTGACCTATTTTAACATCACACTGTCAATTACCACAACCAATTTACCCCATGAAGAGGGAATGGCATGGCAGATGCTAATTATTTCTAACCAGAAGTCAGACGTGTGTGGCTCTTTGCTCCAATATTGCAAATCATACCTACAAGTATTGGAGGCATAACTTTTATTAATATATAAATTTAGCCTAGTGAATGTAGGTTTTTCTCATTTGAGAGGTCTTCGTCTTAATGACTGTAATTTCTGTACCTTATTAGTTACCAAATTTTATTTAATTTATTTGACTTTATATTTGATAATGAAATGAAATAATAATGATTGCAATGAAATTTTATTTCATAATCACTAACTAATTGCAACTGTTGTCAATAATTGTTATTAAATATCCAATAATTTAATAAAACTAATTATTATCATTAACATTAAGTGAGGTTTATTAATAAACTAATTTCGGGAGGATCACGTGCTTATGATTTATCACAGCCGGTCTCGTATTAAGCTAATCAGTATCGTCCAATCATATGAGCCATAAGCTACTATAAATAACCACAGTTTTCAGTCCACCTTATCTTCGTTTGGAAGAAACCCGCCTTCCTCCCCATTCTCCTCCTTAACCTTAGATCGGGCGGCACGGAGGCCCAGTGGTTAGCACTGTTAGCCCCACAGCAAGAACACTGCCAACCCTGGTCCTGCCAGGTCGGTATGTGTTTCTGTGAGGAGTTTGTATGTTCTCCCCGTGTCCGCATGGGTTTTCCCCGGGTTCTCCGGTTTCCTCCCATCCAAAAAATATACATCATGCATAACAATGAAACATTTGTCTAGCCCCTTCTTTTTCCTCACGTGTTCCCTTAGCTACTGCAGACGGGGAGTTCTGAGATCCACCGAGCTCAGGCTCCCCTCTCGCTCTGGAAACGGGAGGAAGCCCCGGGCTCGAGGATCCCTTGAGCTCGGGGCTCTCTCCCGGGACAGCATGCCAAACAAGCTATTGATGAATCATCAGCTAAGTGTGAACTCTTGAATAGTATTTAATCATTCATTTTCCTTTCGTAATCTGGGGTCCCAACAGCGCAATGAACTGCCAACTTATCTAGCATGCTGTATGTTTTACACAGCCGATGCCCTTCCAGCCACAACACAGTATTGGGAAACACCCATACGCTCTTGGATTCACACACACTCAAACACACTCACACAGACTGTACTGCATGTCTTTAGACCGTGAGGGAAACCAGAGCACCCAGAGGAAACCCATGCCAACCCTATGGAGCTAATAATATGCTAAAAAAACTGAATTTTAAGTTGTGTTCATTTAAATTTTTAACAATTGTAATTTAATAAAACTAAATAAAGTATGCCATTAAAAAATCATTGAATTTAAATTTCCTAACTGGAATATTGAACGTCTGAAATTTAAGACAACTGATTTTTTTAAGTCAGATTTTATCAGGCGGATTTTCAAACTTTTTTTGGTTCTGAAGTTGAAGTTTTCAAAATAAAGAAATTCAGAACATCGAATTCAATACTCTAAAATTCAAAAGTTTGAGTTTGCTAGCGTTTGTTTGGCTCAGGAGGAGACCATTCTTCTGCAAATTGACTATCGTGGGTCAGCTATTTTCAGTAGTTTGTGTACAAAAACACATGATTCAGTGAACCTAATTCATATATTTAATTCTTATACATCTCATTGGTTAATCAAACCTATACTGCAACCTCTGATGGGTTATTTCAACTGTCACAGGGCTCTTATACCTTTTCCATAGTCAAATTGAAGGACTTTTCAAGCCCTTTCCAGGTGCATATTCAAACTGTTCCAGCATTTTTCAAATTATGGCATATACTGTAGTATTCAGTTTTATTAAATTACAATTGTTAATAATTCAAATTGACACAGTTCAAATTCAGATTGTTTTGCCATATTATTAGCTCCATAGTATGTAAAGAGCCACAGTGTCGCCATCAATAGTAATATTATCAGTAATAATTATAATAGTTGTTATTGTTGTTGTTGTTGTTTTTAATAGTAATAATAATAATAAATAGTTTTATTAACTTATTGGACAATTAATATAGTAATAATAATAATAATAATAACAACAACAATTATGAGTAGTAGTAGTATTGTTGGTATAAATAATACATATGCAGATTGTTGTTATTATTATTATTATAATTATTGTTATTATTATTATGGTTATTATTATTATTATTATTATTATTATTATTATTATTATATATACTATTATGAGGCATGGAAACAATATGATGATAAATGATTGGAAAGTCCACAGCAAAAGCAAAAAAAAATGTTTGGATGGATGTAATTACTTCTTATTTTTATTTTATTTTATTTTATTTTATTTTATTTTATTTTATTTTATTTTATTTTATTTTATTTTATTTTATTTTATTTTATTTTATTTTATTTTATTTTATTTTATTTTATTTTATTTTATTTTATTTTATTTTATTTTATTTTATTTTATTTTATTTTATGCTGTGTCCCAGATTTACATGTGTTTTTATTTCTTAATTTCTTATCTGCCTTTAGTGCATGGCCCTCTCCCTCTCCCCTCTTTTCTTCAGCTCTCAAGTGTGGGTTGTGCGAGTCATAAGGTGCTGGTTTGATGATGAATATTTAATATGTGTTAATCAATAGATCCCAGTAACATCTTCAAGCGTGCAGCCTGCTCTGCTCAAACGGCGACAGTTGCTTTGGTGCTGGTTTGTTATCAGGGCAATTAGTTTGATTAATTACCATCTGCATGGAGTCACGGAAATTATGCCTTGGCGCATAAAACATGACACAGGGTTCTTGTAAGCGGCCGCTATGTTTGTGTACAGCCCTTCCTCCGAAACAACAACTTTATATTTGGTTGATTTGCTCTCTTTCTGCTCTTATTTCAGTCGCGCCGCCCCATCGGCTGAGTTTTCAGTGGATCGAGTCCGACATCTGATGTCCTTTTTGACCATGTTGGGTCCCAGTCCTGACTGGAACGTGGGTTTGTCTGGAGAAGATCTCTGCACCAGGGATTGTGGTTGGGTCCAAAAACTGGTGAAGGATCTGGTGCCGTGGGATGCTGGGACTGATAGTGGCGTCTCTTATGAGGTCAGATTTCACACACATCATTACTAAGGCTGTCAACGATTAATCAGCAATCAATTAACTAAGGAATATAAGGAATAATTGATGATGGGCCATTGAATTGTTAAACAAAATACTACGGTGTGCATATATTTCTATTAACTCAACACACTAGAGTCTGTTTTTCCACTTTTACTAATTATCACACCTATAGACCCTGTTCAGATGTTTTACTTCAGTATTTGACTGTTGAATATAAAACCTATTTTATTTTATTTTATTTTATTTTATTTTATTTTATTTTATTTTATTTTATTTTATTTTATTTTATTTTATTTTATTTTATTTTATTGTTGAGTATATGCTGAGAAATAACTGTCATGATAAAGTCTTGTTAATGAATATTAAATAGGTTAGTCTATGCTCCATTCAACCGGTTTTGTTTCTGTCAGCTTTGCATTTCTGACTGTTTGGCGCCATCTTGTGACTGAATAATGCGCAGGTTTAACAATCAAAAACACAAAGCTGACAGAAACAAAACCAGTTGAACCGAGCATAGACTAACTATTATTCATTCATTCATTTTCTTTTCGGATCAGTCCCTTTATTAATCTGGGGTCGCCTCAGTGGAATGAACCGCCAACTTATCCAGCATATGTTTTACACAGCGGATACCCTTCCAGCCACAACCCAACACTCATACACTCTTGCATTCACACTCATACACTACAGCCAATTTAGCTTATTCAATTCACCTATAGCTCATGTCTTTGGACTATGGGGGAAACCAGAGAAAACCCACACGAACATGGGGAGAACACGCAAACTCCACACAGAAATACCAACTGACTCAGCCAGGGCTCGAACCAACGACCTTCTTGCTGTGAAGCAATCGAGCTGCCCACTGCGCCACCGTCCTGCCCCTGAAGCTTTACATATTTTTAAGAAACACACATTAAACAGAATAAAAGTAAAGTAATTAAAAGCTTTATAAACTGCATGCAATGTGTTTAATCACATGCATTAACACATTAAGCCTTAATTTTTAGGCAGTAGAATATTCTGCGTGCCCTGGGGGTTTAATGTGGAAATAAAACTCTCACATAATCAAAGCAAAAGCTACTTTGTTGTGCTTCTGCGTTGTCCCATATTTTTACTTTACTGCATATTAATATACAAAACAAAAGCCTGCGCTAGATAAATACATACAGACGAGCACAAAAAAGTCAATAACATGTTAATATTTACTCAAGCTGTTCAGAGCAAACAGCATTAAGTCTAACACATCACAAATGCTAAGTGAAACAGCGCTTCACATGCTGCCCCCTGCTGGCATAAGATATTTTTCTTTTTAAAAAAATGAAGTAAAAGCTTAACCAGGCAGTTGGAGCAGCAGTTGGTCTTTGTTTTGCAGCGTTTCTCTAAAGGGCTCAGAGTGAAACACAAGTAACTGTCAGGTGAGGCAGGAAACGAGGCCATAAATCACTGAATTTATGAATGATGCATATGGAGATGAAAGGTGGGAGGCCCTGGCAGATGGCAAGCAAAAGTCCCATACTCTACCTCTTTTTTTCTTTCCCTCCCTCTCTTTCTTTGTGTTTTCATATATATTTTTTAGTCTCCCAATAAACCCAGCAATCCTCAGGAGCGCATTCGACCCCTGACCAGCTTGGATCACCCACAGAGCCCATTTTATGACCCTTCAGGCGGCCCCATGATACCACTCGGCCGAGTGGTGGTGGAGAGAATCGCAAGAAAGGTGATTTTTTTTGTTGTTGTTGTTGTTGTGTTGTGTTTTCTTTTTTAATCGTATTCACATCTGTCCTAAAAAATTTATATGTAACGGTGATTTTGATGACATATAGTCTGAGGTCATTGTTTTATTTATGCAAAGAAATTAATGCTTTGACATTAATGCTGCTTTTTAATTTGGGGCCTACACCCCTCCCCCGCCCCCCACCACCACCAGTCTAGATACAGTTTCATCAGATGACTTAAAAATTACATTTGAGAAGAATTAATACATAAACAAAATTGTTAAGCAGTGAATTTGCTTGGAATTCTTTTATTTATTTTTAAATTCTAATAATTCTACTCATTTTTTAAATGCCAAACCATTATTTTAGGGCTATATTTTTGGTTTATTTTTTACATGAACTGAATATTTGAAATTAATAGTGAAATAATGAATGAATAATGAATAATTATATATTTTCTGCAGTAATTAAATAAATTGATTAAAAGCGACAGCAAAGATGTGCACGTTGTTAAATACTATTTTTTTATTGCAATATAAATAATAATGTCATTTAGTGCATTTTTAAAATTCATTTGTAGATAACAAAATAGAAATGAAGGAACCAAGATGTTAATATTTGATGCAATTTTTAAATTCAAATAATTCTAATAAATTTAGGTTCAGATGATTTTTTGTTCATCAAGATCACTTATTAAAATGATTCATCATCATTTATTAATCATTCATCATCATCTCTAATCATTTAATAAATGTAAAAAAATTGTTAAATTGTTAAATATTTATTTATTAAACATTTATTTATTACTTACTGTATGTCGTTTAAATGAAAAAAGTATTACTCCAGTCATTATTGCTTTTATTACTATTGCCATTAATAATAATAATATTAAGAATAATAATAATAACAATAATAATTAATTTTTGAGTGATTTCTGAAGGACCATGTGACATGAGATTGGAGTAATGAAGCTGAAAATTCATCATTAAAATCACTGGAATAAATTATTAAATTAAATTATAAACTACTTCTGAACAGTTATTTTAAAGTGCAATAACATTTCACAATTGTACAATTTGTACTGTATTTCTGATGATATAAATGTAGCCTTGTTGAGCAGGAGAAGCTTGTTTCAATACATTTAAAAATCCTACTGACCCCAAACTTTTGACCGGTAGTGTACACTTATGTCTATTGCTTTGATTTATTGCTTGCATGAACCAACGCAAATCAGAAATATATATATATTTGTTTTTATTACTATTATTGTTTTTATTCATTTTTATCGCTTTTTTTTTCAAAACTTTAAATACAAATAATGTCATTTAGTGCATTTTTAAAATGTATTTGTAGATAATGATACTGTAGCAACAAAGAAGTCAAAATATCAGTGTTTGGTGCAAGAATCCTGATTTTCAATCATGGTAGATAACAATTATTTGTTATTCTAACCAATTATTATTTTTTTTTTTGGAAAGAAATTAATTCTTTGATTCAGCATGAATAAATTAAACTGATTAAAAGAACGTGTCAGCGCAAAGAGTTCCCCTGAAACCCTCCACCTCCCCCAGCACCACCTGTCTAGATCTGTTATAAAATCTACTTAGAATGCAAAATGACTTGGAAAAATGTAATTTGCGAAGAATAAATAAATAAACAAAATTGTTAGGGAGTGCATTTGCTTGGAAAAAATTTAATGATTTATTAAATTCAAATAATTCTAATAATTTTTTTAAATGCTAAACCATCATTTTAGGGCTGGATTTTTGAATTATTTCTTGCATGATCCAAAGCAAACCAAAATTTATATTTAAAAATTTTCTGCAATAAATAAATACATTGTTTAAAAGTGACAGTAAAGACTTTTATGTTGTAATGCTAAATTTTCTTTCCAAATATTAAATTAATTTTATTCATTTCATTATTGATATTTTTTTCCAAATATTAAATACAAATAATGTCATTTATTTTTAAAATGTATTTGGTCGATAACACAATAAAATTAAAAAAGTCAAGATATCAAGATTTGGTGCAGTAATCCTGACTTTCAGTCATGATAAGTAACAAACATTTGTTATTCTGACCAATTGTCATTTTCAGTGAGTAAAATAATCTACATTAAATGACAATATTTTTGATTTGAAATTTGGAAGAACATGAATCAGACCTTTAAAAATTTTTTTTACCATTTTACTCAAACCCATACCAAGTAAATCCAGAGAACATTGTGGTTGTTTCACAAGTGGTCTCCTAATTTTTTCCAAAGCTATTGACCTTATTCTTTAAACCGGACGTGCACCCGATTTTGCAATTATTTTAGAACTTCCGATTCAGTCGGCTATGGGAGAAATGACTAGGAATAATAAAGAGCAGAAAACGGTCAAACTGTTCATGATTATACATAAAAAGTAGAATAAAATCATAAGAAAATATCAGTTTGCAACATCAAGCAGCAGAACGAGTCATTTTTAACATCTAAAAACAATGGAAGTGAATGAAACCGGAAGATTCCAATGGCTGCGCCCGCTCATACGTGAAGAATAAGGTCAATATATTCGGTATGTAATTGTTTATTATGCACTGTAAAAAAAATATTGCTTTCTTAAATTCATTAGTTGAATCAAATGACTTTTTCTAGCCATCTCAACTTACTAAACTGACTAAAAATATTACGCTAACCTTTGTATAACTTAAAAAAAATTGTTGAAACCTGATTAACTTATTCAGATAAGTTCAATCAACATAAAAAGGATTGTTGTCTTGACTTTGTGTCATTAAAATCTTTATAGTGTGTAAGTTAATCTTTAAAAATGCTAATAATTTAATAAAACTGTTAATGCTAACTTTAACCTTCTTAACAATTTTCGTTTTGTTTTTAACTTGGAGTTTGAGCTTGTTTTAAAAGGAATGTATCACTGTTTATTCTAAGTTCTCCCCCAAAACAATGAGTTTCTTAGCATTCACTATAAACAGCTGTGTTGTTTATTATAGTTACTGACCCTGAATTGCTGAGTCATAAAAGTCCATTTGCTAAACAAACTAAAGCAATTGCTTACAAAAATATGCCAAGGCAAGCACTCGTGATACACCAAAACCACAGCAGCGCTCATAACACATCTGTTATCCTTCAAATGACAGCGTTTGGAGGATTCGATCCCAAAATCATCCATTCTGGAACTTATCGGCTTCCAGATCCAGAGCTGTTAATATTCCACAGCAGATGTTTCATCTCTATCACACAGCTGGGAAGAATCTCATCTTTAGGCTTTTGAGTGGGGTAAAGCGTGGGATTGCTTCTAGCCAGCTAGTTTACAATCATCTGCCCCCGGAGAATCTTTTTTTTTTTTTCTCATGCGCCGGGCTTAGCGTGATAGTGATCAGATGGCAAATGGTGGATCTTATCAGGCGCTGTGATGTTGATCCATGTTCTTCCAATCTGCAGGGAGAGCAGTGCAATACCGTGCCCGACACGATAGACGATATCGTCGCTGATATTGCTCAGGAGGAGAAGGAGGAAGGTGCGTACGGCAACGCTATCTTATCCAATTTGTAGCACCTCATTTAAAAACATAGCCACCGGACAGTTTAATGAACAAGGCGGCCAGCAGGTATCTTAGAGTAAACCTCCCAATGTCCCTTCTGTCACGCATAAGTCAACCAGCAGGAATATGAAGAAGCACAATATGCTTTACCATGGTGCACTTCAATTATGTTTGTTGGCTAATGCGCCATGCCAGATTATTACCTGTGGTTTCCCTCCACATTTGGGAATGGAAAGATGAGGACTTGAATGAACAACATACAGCAGCACCAGGACTGCCAATTCTGCACTACTAGTAGTCATTAGTCCTATTTGACCATTGTAAAAAAAGTGAAATATCTCATTCTAGAATCGCAGGTAAATCTCAAGCATTTTTCATTGATTTTCATTAAACTGGAATGACAAATGTATAATTTGAAGTAAACTGAACCCATTATTAGTGTAAAATGATACATAATGTGGTCGACAACATTTGATTTTGTTACTAATTGTTGGCTAACTTATTGTTGAACCACTAATAGAGTTGATTTGTTTTTAGCTCAAGATGTGTTTAGCTCATTTTGTGTTTAGCTCAAGATGCTAACATCAAACCAGACGCTAGATGGCATGTTTAAAACCCAATGTAATGTCCCAGGCACACACACAACGTCATAAGACGTTAATATTAGTTTAGATTTAGGTTGTGACATCTGGTGACCAAAATTCAATGTCTAGTCAGCGTCTAAGGACAATGTTATTTTGACGTTCAATTACGGCGTCAAATGACGTTGATATTTGGTTGATTTTAGGTTGTGTTGGAACCTGACCAAAATCTTTCAAGCCAACATCTTAAACCAAAATCATATTGACAATAAATACTGACATTTATTCGTTAGGTATGGCAAACAAAATCCGACATCATAGTGGTAACATCCACACAACATCAAGCTGTAACATCATTAGATGTTGATTTTAAGTTGGTCGTTGGACATTAATGTTGTGACGTCAACCCAATTTTTATTTCCAAATAAACTGCAATGTCCCCACGACGTTGAGGTACAACGTCAATCGGATGTCATGTTGATGTCCTGTGCCTGCTGGGGTATTTTTATCATATTCATCATACAGACCACAATTACTTTTTATATTGAAAATACATAATTTTGTGTGTTTTTTCACCAAATCATTTATTTAATTTGGTAATTAAAGAGTTTTATGAGATATATGCAAAAAAATATTAGTCTGATGCATTTTTACAGCACTTTTAGTGGATGTTTTCATCCCTAACATAACAAAAGGGTAGTAAATTTGAACAGTGCACAAGGGTTAAGCTCAATACTACTATCTTGAAACATATCTAGTAAAATACACTATTATGCACTGTCATCATATCAAAGATAAAATAAATCAGTTATTAGAAATGAGTTATTAAAACTGTGATGTTTAGAAATGTGTTGGATAAATCTTCTCTCCGTTAAACAGAAATTGGGAGGAAAATATATGGGGGGGAGTGGGGGGGCTAATAATTCAGGGGGGCTAATCATTCTGACTTCAACTGTATATTAACTCAATATAGTCACAGCATTCTTTGAGAGTTACACTAAGCCTTATTTCGCAATATACTCCAAGCTCAACCGTTATTGCTGTCAGGCTGCTCATGAAATGCTTTAAAAGCACAACCAAAGCTCAGAGCAGAATTAAACTGAGACAAGGACAAAAAGTAACAAAGTCACAAAGAAAAGTCAATGTTCTTTTACAGCATCCCCATTAAGAAAAGCTTTAAAAGTGTTACTGCTGTTCACAAGCCCTGCCGTTTCCTCTAATGAGTCTCTCCACTGACTTTCCTGTAGGAGATAACACTCCAGAGACATGCATTTACTCCAACTGGTCTCCGTGGTCGGCCTGCAGCTCCTCCACCTGCGATAAGGGGCGGAGGATGAGGCAGAGGATGCTAAAAGCGCAACTGGACCCCAACCTGCCCTGCCTGCACACCCAAGACTTTGAGCCTTGTATGGGGCCGGGCTGTAGCGAGGAGGGTGAGCTTTTTATAAAAGCCTTTCAGGGCAGATCATGAGATTGCTATCTGCCAGGATTTAGAAGGTGCATGGAATATGAGGAAGAAAAAAAATAGAAAGGTAACACTTCAGAATAATGGTCTTTTAGTAAATGTTAATGCATTTACTGTCTTGTAAAGCATTTCTTCATAGTTCAACATTGATTAATGCATTATTAAAATCCAAAGTTGTGCTTGTTCACATTAGTTAATGCACAATAAGTTAACATGAACTAACGTTATTTAACTTAATATTAGTTAATGTTAACAAACAAAATAAATAAATACCATAATAAATGTATTACTAATAGTTTGTTTATGATTATTCCCAAAGTGAATACATGAACTAATATTAACTAATGGACCATTCTTTTAAAGTGTTAATGAAATATTTAAAATATTGATTTCTTTTTATAGAATTTTAATAATAAATATTATATTAAATGCTATTGTGTAAAATACTGTTATTTTATATATATATATATATATATATATATATATATATATATATATATATATATATATATATATATATATATATATAGACACACACTCACCAGCCCCTTTTTTAGGTACACCTTACTAGTACCGGGTTGGACCCCCTTTTGCCTTTAGAACTGCCTTAATCCTTCCTGGCATAGATTCAAACAAGGTACTGCAAATATTCCTCAGAGATTTTGGTCCATATTGACATGTTAGCATCACGTAGTTGCTGCAGATTTGTCGACTGCACATCCAAGATGTGAATCTCCCATTCCACCACATTGCAAGGGTGCTCTTTTAGAGTTCTGGTGACTGTGAAGGCCATTTTGAGTACAGTGAACACGGTACAGTCATGTTCAAGAAACCAGTCTGAGATGGTTTCCTGCTGGAAGTAGCCATCAGAGGATGAGTAAACTGTGGTTATAAAGGGACGGTCATGGTCAGCAACAATACTCAGGTAGGCTGTGGCATTGACATGATGCTTAATTGGTACCAATGTGCCCAAAGTGTGCCAAGAAAATATTCCCCACACCATTACACCACCACCAGCAGCCTGAACCATTGATACAAGGCAAGATGGATCCATGCTTTCATGATGTTGACACCAAATTCTGAACCTACCATCCGAATGTCGGAGCAGAAATCGAGACTCAGGAAATCAGACCAGGCAATGTTTGCTCTTCTGCATACATTGGTTTTAACGAGTGGTTATTTGAGTTACTGTTGCCTTTCTATCAGCTGGAACTAGTCTGGCCATTATCCTCTGACCTCTGGCATCAACAAGGCATTTGTGCCCACAGAACTGCCGCTCAATGGATTTCTCTTTTTCGGATGGGATGGTTGTGCATGAAAATTCCAAATACTGAAATACTCAGACCAGCCCGTCTGGCACCAACAACCATGACATGTTCAAAGTCACTTAAATCACCTTTCTTCCCCATTCTGATGCTTGGTTTGAACTGCAGCAGGTCATCTTGACCATGTCTACACGCCTACATACATTGAGTTGCTGCCATGTGATTGGCTGATTAGAAATTTGCATTGACGAGCAGTTGGACAAATGTACCTAATAAAATGGCCAGTGAGCATATTAAAAGGTAATACATAATAAAGTGTTTTAAAATAAAATATAATTTTTGTTTTATATATATATCACAATTAAAAAAACATTTTATAAATATATATAAACACAAAAGACATCATCATAGAAAAACAAAATATTCTTTATTAAACCATTCTAAATTATTCAAATATCTTAGTTATTGTATGCAAATATTAAAGTTTTAGAATATTTTAATTATTTACATTTTTGTTAATATAAAACTGTACAAAAATACTTATATAAATGTGTAAAGATAAAAAATGTACATAAAAAAATAATATACTTTAACATGATCATGCAAAATATCCATATTTTTGAGTATTTAAACATATTTATTGTTTTTTCTCTATTTTACCAACTATTAACACTTGTTTTAATACTAAAACCTGAGGAAAAACAAGCCAGGTCTCACGGAATGCACATTAAATAAGGAAATGAAAAAAATGAAGGGAATGAAGGAATAAAATGGTGCAGAAATGTATGCATGAGAAGCATTGATTTTAGTCGGCAGCGAGCGGAGCATGTAATTAATTGATAGTCTTGTTAGTGCCAGTAATGTAGAGAAATGCAAGGCCTGTCTTTTCAAGGTTAAGAAAACCTTACGCGACCTCAAACTGCTGCTGTGGAGTTTTATTTCTGCAATCTGCTCGAGCAGACCAACGTATCGATTCTCTCGTTGCAGAAGTAGACGCTATAAACCATAACCATAAGCTATAAATTGTGGTTTATCGTTTAAAAGAATCAATACGACATTTGCACTCTGGTCGGTTGGCCATTTGGGTCAGAGAGTAAAATCTTGGTAAGTTAAACTGCAAATAATGTTTTCTGTTTTGAGCGGTTGACTGTCTGTACACCTGAGTCCTGCACAACAAATCATACTTGTAGCAAAATCAGTGTATGGCCTTTTGTGTGTGAAAAATATACAGTAGTTAGCATTTTCTGGCAGGTAAACTAATGTGTTTAATTTGCTTAATATGATTAATGAACCACTTTTTGTGCAGCTTAAAATTAAATAATTTGTCATAAAATACTCTTTAAAAATTGCTGTTAATTTCATCAACATTTTTACAGTATAATCCTGTTACAGTATATTCATAACCAATGTGTTGCTGTGTTTTTATGGTTGATAAAATGACGTAGACAAAATGTAATTTATTACCATAAATTTTATTTATATTATTACCATATTATTTTACCATATGTATCACACTGAAGCAAAAAAACAGCAATTAGCAGTATTTTGTGAACACAAAATGTCAGCCATCACATGTGGATTTTCTTGCGTCTTTTTACTAATATTTTCTTGAATAACATTTTTTTTTCTGTATTATTATTTTCTGTAGATCACATACGATTGAATAAAAATATTTTAAATATAGAATAATTTTTAAAATATATTCAATTATTCAGAATCATTCAATTTAATTATTAGTTTATCATTCAATTTAATTATATTGTAATATACCTTTCATATTATATACTGAACTATTGAATAGTTTAAAATATCATTTGTTTGTTTTAAATTTTTTTAGAACACTATATTATTAAAAGATTACACTAGTCATAGATAACTGATTTATTTTTATGTATTATGTAATATAAATATAAATTTGTATATAATACAAATATATTTGTTCAATAATAGGCAAGGTAAGTTTATTTATATAACACATTTTATACACAGTGGCAATTCAAAGGGACAATAAAAGAGACAAGTGTATAATAAAATAAAAACAAATAAAAACATTGATTAAAAACAGATAAAAAAATGTGTTAAAACAGGTTATAAAAGAGTAAAAACGAAAAGACATAATAACATATGAATATATTAGAATATACAATTTAGAATATATTAAAATGTACTAAATATTTTGAAACAGTATTCAAACCGTTTGATTTATTTAAACTATACTGTTGTATAAAACTGTAAATATTTACAGTTTTACATTTACAGTTTCAATGTTTATGACCTCTCAATATGTTCTACTTTAAAACTATGATTTTCATCAACTGTGACAGCTGTGTAATTTATACTAATGAAAAACCAAAAACAAAATAATTTCTAAATATTCTTAATCTAATAATAAGTTAGTTTTAAATATTTGTAGTAGGATACTAGTGTAAAATGTATTGTCCAAAAACACATATTTTAAATATTGTAAACTTTTCCAAATATTCAGAATTCATACACATATGTACATGCATAACAGCATAGCAGTTCAGAATACTTAACATATTTAGAATATATTTAAATATTTGCAGAATTTAAAAAAAAACATATTTCACTAGTCTACCTTGCGTTTGGCCTAGTTTTCCTGTGTCCTCTTTCTTTCTACTCATTTGTTTCCAACACAATTCATTTACACATCTGTTCTGTTCTCCCTAATTAGCCCTCATGTAAGTCCCTCAGTTCACTCTGTTAATTGTCCAGTATTTATGTTGCAGCCTCAATGATGTTTTCTTTGCTGGAAGTGTGCTACTTTGTGGTTCTCTAAAAAAATGTTTATAATATTTCTTTCCATCGCTGTGCATTTTCATAGTTACATGACAATATAACTTTATGGTGCTGTTGTTGTTGTTTTTTTTTTAAATGTGACCTATTATGCACCGTTTTACAAGATGTAAAATAAGTCTCTGAGAGTGTGAATGTGAAAATTCAGCTCAAAATACCCTACAAATAATGTTTTATTACTCTTTGAAACTGCCCCTTACAGGCTTTGAACTTAAATGTGTCATTTTAGTGACTGTCGCTTTAAATTCAAATGAGATGAGAAATGTACTTTACAAAAGAGGACGGAGCTACAAGTGCCTATGTGTCAGCATAGTGGCAGATTCAAAAAGAAAACTAAAGTTCTATGCTAATGAGGGAGAGATCATCACTAATGGGCGGAGCTTTCCCCCTCTAATGCCACTTATGAAGGGAGAATGTCAATCAAATTGTTTCTGCACACTGTTTTTATCAAGTGTGATAACTGTGAACTGTGTTTAACCCCCTTATAAAAGTAATTTTTGCATAACAGGTCCCCTTTAAACAGAATAAGCTTCGAACTTCGAATGGCTTGTGCCATTTTGGTGACTGTCACTTTAAATTCAAATGAGATTGTGTTCTTTTCAAAGGGGAGCAGAGCTACAATGTGTCAGCATAGTGGCAGATTCAAAACCAAGACTAATGTCCCATGCTAATGAGAGAGAGATCATCTCTAATGACATCACTTTCCCCCACTAATGACATGTACAAGCGAGAATGTCAATCAAAGTGTTTCTGCACACTGTTTTTATCAAGTGTGATTGTAAAAAATACAATTAATAAATTTTTACTATTAGAAGACTGTTGCCACACAACTGTGTTTAACCCCCCTATAAAAGTAATTTTTGCATAACAGGTCCCCTTTAAACAGATTAAGCTTTGAGCGTTGAATGGCTTGTGCCATTTTGGTGACTGTCGCTTTAAATTCAAATGAGATTGTGTTCTTTTCAAAAGTAGGCGGAGCTACAAATGCCTATGTGCCAACATATTGCAAGATAAAAAAAAGACTAATGCCCTATGCTAATGAGGGAGAGGTCATCATTAATGGGCGGAGCTTTCCCCTCTCTACTGACACATACAAAGGGAGAATGTCAATCAAAGTGTTTCTGCGCACTGTTTTTATCAAGTGTGAATATAAAAAATACAATTAATTAATTTTTACGATTAGACGCTGGTTATATTCACAGACTATTGCCACACAACTGTGTTTAACCCCCCTATAAAAGTAATTTTTGCATAACAGGTCCCCTTTAACAGATTAAGCTTTGAGCGTCGAATGGCTTGTGACATTTTGGTGATTTTCGCTTTAAATTAAAATGAGATTGTGTTCTTTTCAAAAGTAGGCGGAGCTACAAATGCCTATGTGCCAACATAGTGGCAGATTTAAAAAAAAAGACTAATGTCCTATGCTAATGAGGGAGAGGTCATCATTAATGGGTGGAGCTTTCCCCTCTCTAATGACACGTACAAAGGGAGAATTTCAGTCAAAGTGTTTCTGCGCACTGTTTTTATCAAGTGTGATTATAAAAAAATACAATTAATTAATTATTACTATTAGACGCTGGTTATATTCACAGACTGTTGCCACACAACTGTGTTTAACCCCCCTATAAAAGTAATTTTTGCATAGTAGGTCCCCTTTAAACAGAATAATCTTCGAACTTCCTTAAAAAGTAGCGTTTCTTTTCACCGCGTGGAACATAACTTCACTTTGAAACAAAAGTCGCTAGTCTGTAGCTGCCGCAGTTCCGCCTGAGATGTGCTGTTTACTATGAATTCTTCGTGTTTGTTTAATCTTGCTATCAAAACAACAAATACGTGAGTTGTTCTAACAACTCGCAATACAAATAAGCCAAAATAACCACGAAAACTCCCTAGAACAAAAACTACGCAGCTCCTGTGATGTTTGCTCTCTCCGTCTCCTGTCTGCGTTCTGACTTTCTCTTTTTTCTCTCCATCTATCAGTGAATCTGTCTCATCCACACCTCCTCTCCATCCTCTGATCCGCCTGTTTTCCCACATCACATCTTCATCCCGTCAAACAGTAGAGTCTGTTGTTTCTTACCAGCGCGTGCTATTGATTAATACAGCCTGCATTGCTTCGCTTCGACTCTCTTTTGTTTTTAATTAATGAGCCGTTAAGGGTTGTGCATTGATTGATAATCCAGCATCCCATTGACAGACCGACACTGGGGGGGTCTCCAGGGAGGGGCCCCCGTCAGGGCCACGTTTATTTACAGCTCTTATTAATGATTCACTTAGTTCTGCTTTATTAGCTCGCGCTCCCAAATGGAGGCCTGCGATTCTGCAGCACCCGAGACAA